>NC_136014.1:14103218-14243218 GCF_048128805.1 Centroberyx gerrardi | reverse complement strand
AACTTGTGGTTGACTGGCTGTTTACAGAAATCCATATCATTTCTGTTTTGGGTGGTGTAATGGAGGATATTCCCAACATTAATTTTTTCTAAACAAATTTGCACCAACATCCAGTGTACTAGGCCTGTCTGTGTTCACCTACCTTGCCTACTTGGGTGGAAAAAATGAGACCATCTCATTTAAAAGTTTTTATTTGAAATGATTTTAAATACAAATAATATATTTTTTTTCCATTTACAATGACAGTTCCTTTGTAAACAAAAGTGGCAGATAGATAGTCATTGGGTAGTTTGTCCAAACTGAAGCGGCCTGCCGGCCAGTTGCCTGGACCAGGTCTGTCACGGGAGAGATGGCGTTGTATTTAACCTCACTGCAGTTATTTTCCACACAGCGTAAATCACTGATGCTACATTCTATTGCAGAGCGATAAATACTCGGAGTACAATATTACCTGTTAGCATACACCTGCTTTGAACACAATTACAGGAGGGAAGTGCGCGCATGTGGGGGTGCGTGTGTGTCGATGTGGTGTTGGGAGAGCATGCACCCAGATATTCAAACCCTTTCTCTCCCACACATAACGCACTAATGTATATCGCAATAAAAACTATTAACTTTTGAGTGTGGATATTCACTGTGAAAGATTAGTCATTTCTTTCCAAACAGAATTATCAAGTCATCTACATACAGTGAGAGTCCACAGAGCTCTGCAGGGAAGCTCTGAATTGTTTTTCCACTCATACGAGATCAACAGATGTAAAAATGAGGTTAAAATGGAACAAAAAAAAAAAAAGACAAAGACTTATGGTTACATTTGTTACAACTAGAACTTAACTGAGACAAAATCCAAAATTTAAAAGGGTGGAGATCCTCTGGGTTAGCCCAAACCGCTCTGTATTCACCAGATAGAAAGGCAAAGGAAAAAAAAAAAAAAAAAAAAAAAAAACCTCCAGGAGATTTGGTGGAAAAACTTTCCATGACATGAAAGTTGTATTCATAAAACTAAGTTTGCTCTGCTCTAAATGACCAAAAAACAAGAAATTAATCCAAGGTGCTGGACAGAATATGCTTAGTCTTACACTACGAGTAACTTCCAACAGGCGGTTTCTGTTCGCGACACTTGTCAGGATGGGTGCTGTATCTGTCAGGGACTTCATACTCAAGTGCTCCAGCCCCTTCAACACAAGGTCCCAACGCCGAAGCCCGTCCACGGTCACGTTTCACATAGGACTGCTCTGTCAGAAGATCGAGAAACAAAAGCACTCTCTTTACACACTTATTAGAGGCTTTGTCTGTCATGGCATGATGAGTAGTATGTGTCCTAAGACTGAGGATCTATCAGTTACTAGGAAGAGACTATTTTAACTCTAAAACCGACTGAAATGAAGGCCAAAAATACGGTAGATTTTCTTACAAAGACAAAGGAAGAAAAAAAAAAAAAAACATTTAACTGCTCTCCCAAGAACCGTTGGTGCATAGCACCCAAGGACTTCCTCTATAAAAGTCTAAGTTGTGGTATTCAGTTGTATTCATAAGGCCTTTTTGGACAATGAGTATACACTGGAATGTGCTACAACTGTAAAAAACAAGGATGAAGAGAAAGGAAAATACACTTCTCTGAAAAAGCCATCAGAAGTTTGTATACATGTCAGCATCTGAACCCCTTCAAAGACTGAAAAACTCACAACCCTTATGTAGTATGGACAACAACAAGAGTACTTATAATACAACCAAAACGAAACACTGCAAGTTTTGTCATTTTCACCCATTATATTGGGTTGATAATTCATTTGTAGATCCACCTGCTTTCAACCAGCAATTTAATTGTTGGTTTCAGAAAAATACACTAATGTGGATCAAAGGGGGCAGAACAGGCATGATTAGTAAAACTGGCTGGAGATCAGTATCTATCGGTAGATTTACTGCATCTCCTTCAACAAAAAGTAAGTGACTGGCTGGTGTGACAACAGAAAATGAAAACTGACGAGACTCAACTGTGCCCCCCTGTGTTGAAAAGAGCAAACCTCCCAATGGTTGACTTGGTTGTGATCCCCAGTGAACCGGGCTAAAGCTTACACTGCTGCAGTTAAGTGTACAATAGAAAATATCATTGGTGTGGAAAACATTGGTGTTGAGTGATTTCAAAATTATGAGCAAGAATGATGTAATGATTTCCATATGGAGGTCATGTGTTTTGTTTATTTTGTGAACGGAATTTGTTGTTATACATCCCCCTCCCCCGGAAGAAAAGAAAAAGGAAAAAAGAGCCCAGATAATTAGGTCCTCCAGTCCACAGTGTGCCAATCTTTCATACCTGTACAAACACACACACGCTTACAAACACACACACGACATACACCCATATACAAGCGCACACACTGGCTCGCATATTGACACACACACATGCACGCACGCACGCACACACACACACACACACACACACACACTTGGGCCTGGGTAAATATTCACAGAATTCTCTTCCGCTTGCAACGGAAAGCGAATGAATAAGTCTATAAGAGGTCTCTGTAGAAAAGGGAGGGGTGGGGTCACAGTCCATGTCATTGTATAGGTGAAGAGGGGGTGGGGGGGCTCTGTGTGTATAAATTCTCCATGGTGTGTCTGTGTGTGTGTGTGTGGAGGGCACGGCTTGGCGGTTTCCTCGTTCGCTGCTCTCGAGTGCTGTTGTGGGGTAAAGGAGTGGGTGGGTGGTGAGTCCATGGGGGCCGAGTGTGTGCGCGTGCGTCGTTTTCTTGTGTGTGTGTGTGTGTGTACGCGCTCAGTCGTTGTCCTCGTCGTCGTCTTCGCTCTCCTCGATGCCGTCGCTGTCCTCCTGCTCCTCGTCCTCCTCCTCCGTGTCCGGGATGTCCCACTGGGGGTGGTTGTCCAGCATGGCCTTGGCCTCGTGGACCTCCAGCTAGGAAGAACAGAGACACTCGCATTTTAGCCAGAGGTGTGACTGAGTCAGCTTTGCTCCGAGTCCCAAGTCGGTATCAAGTCTTGAGGCACAAATCTCAAGTCAAGTCCCAAGTCTAAATGTAGATTACAGAGTCAAGTCCAAGAAAAGTCCAAGTCATTAATGTCAAGTCTCAAGTCAAGTCTGACTTGAGACTTGACTATTGAGGTTCCTGTCGGTGGAGAAATTGGTATCTCTGCCTCTATGATTTCTCTTGATTGTAAGAAAGAAAGCCGTTGCTCTTTGATTCTGAGGGAATACGATGTTTACTTTTAATGTTTTAGATTGCTGAAAATCTTTTTGCTATTAAATTTCATTGTAGCTGCAGTGGAAATATCTTGACGTGATGTCACATTGTCAACATGCGGCCAGTTATTCAGTGGAATAAGAAAAATACACCACTAAATAACAACATGGACCTAGAAGAACAAGGTACATCACTAACAGCTGCTTTTCAACAGTGTTGAAGTGTTTAAGTGTGGATTTTTTTGCCTTTAAAACTGCTGTATAGACTTAGTCACTGCAGTTTCCAGCGGCACACTGGCTCCACAATTTAGACCATTACAAAGTAACATGTATCAATATTAGCTGATCTGTAGACTGTTAGAATAGGAATAGAATCAAAACGTAAGAGCGAATACAAAACACAAAACTGCCATAAAGAGCGCTCCATTGAGAGAAAGCTGGGCTCATCGATGATGGTTCAACCTGCTGCAAAAAGATTTGTTTTCCAGCAGCTCCAGCTCCACCGGCCACTAGGAGGAAGACACTTAGGTCCGAGTGCACAGTTTACTGACGCACGATACGTGATTTCCAGGCAGTGAAGTCCTTTTATCCGTCCAATTATCAACTTCAGTTATCTCCTGTTGCCACTTGAGGCCACCAAAGTACAAGGTTGTCAAGTGCAGCTTTTAAATAAACATGAAAATGAAAATAACTGTTGACCCTTAAGAATCTAAGCCTACGCACACAGAGAACACTATATTTTCAAGACATCTAAAACTAAATTTAAGACGTACAATGCTTTATTTACTGTATTCAGGACCTTTTAAGGCCTTGAGTTTGATAATATAACTTAAGACATTCTAAGACTTTTTCAGGACCTGCAGACACTCTAAATGCTATTGAGGGCACCATTACGCTTTTGCAGCCAAAACTTATTGATTCTTGACAGGTGGCAGCAACGCAGAACCCGTACTGCAACCTGGCTTAACTCCTTAAACAGGTGCTAGAATTATAGGCTTTTGTATTAACAGATCCACATATTCTCTACACCGTGTGGGAATTAACACCATTGATCAGCCAACTGCTGGTAAATTCTGGCTATGGCCGTTACATCTATTGTTCCAACCACTTTGGCAGGTTAAGTGCCATTATTTTCAGGACAATTAACGTCGATTTGGCTGAAGAAATACTGAAAGTGGTTAGTGGATTCTGGGATGCACCAACTAGTCTGGCCAGTGGCAGGAAAAGTAAGTTTTCTTGCCCTGCTACGCACATGAGCATACACACACACACACACACACACACACACACAAAAGATTTCTTGTCACCTTGAGTGGCTTGATCTGGTCCAGTCCCAGGTAGGAGTCAGAGCGGAGGATGACAGAATATTGGTAGTTGCCTGTTTTGGAGGGGGCAGGGAACTTCAGCTCCACCTGAGGAATACCACACACACACACACACACACACACACACACACACACACACACACACACACACACAATACTGTTAAACAGGATCACAATAGCACCCACTCAGCATTCCGACCATGAGCAATCATATCGTCTGATGGCAGATTTGAACTAGATGATTGCTTGATGTGATGAGTATTGTGTTGCAGCACTAGGCAGGACATACAGCAATGCTCAACCTTGACTGGATCATTATGCTCGATGTTGCCCAAAAGTTCTTTTCTATGCCACCACATGAGGAAACAAGATGGTTGCGGTTAACATCAGTTCATGCTTCCGGAGAGGGGGCAATCCACTCGCCTTTAGTATTTTTATTTGTTATTTAAACAGTGGGAAAGTACAGAGGGAGACAAAGTAGGGAAGGCGCAGGAGAGAAAAGTCGATTCTAGGCCAGTATGGGTGCACACATGGTTCCAGAAATGGGGAACTTAACAACTCAACTGTCTTTGGAAATGACTTTTTTGTTCTTGTGTTCTTTGTAAAACGTGTGTGTACACATGGCCCTGCTATGGACTCCAGCAAAAGACAGGTGTGTCTTCTGTAAAAATCTAAAAAACCTCATCCTGCCACCAAACTCACTCTGCTGGTGATTGTACTAGCTAGCAATGTTCCCTCTAAGCCAGTGGCATCCAACCCTGTGCCATGGAAGAGTCTGCAGGTTTTCATTCCAGTCAAACACTACAGCAGCCGATTTCACTAATTTAGTTACTCCCCTCTGGCTGAAAGTGCTCATCAGTGAAATCAGCTGCTGTAGTATTTGGCTGGAATGAAAACCTGCAGACTCTTCCATGGCACAGGAACGGACACCACTGGGAACACTGTCAAGTACATCTCTTAAAAAAACAGTCAGTGAAAACCCACTGTGACAATGCTGAAATGACATTAAAACAGAAGTCTGCAGAAAATAAATTGGCCAACTGTTGAGAGGTTCCAACAACTTTGGGGTCGCAACTCTCCCGCCATGTAGAGACGAAGCTTCATAACTCCAGGTACAACAACAAGAGAAGACAACAAAACGGAAAACGCAACATCAATACAACATACCAAAACAAGGCAAACTCCTAAAGGATGAAAGCCTTAACAGCAGTCCTGAATAACTCATACATAAAAAAACCCCCAATCAACTGTGACTGATGATGCACAATTACCTAGCTGCAGCCAGAGAGGGACGCGATGCGGTAGGTAATTACAAATGAACGACCACATGATGATTGGGTCCAACTGTAAATATTAGACCAGCATTAACTAAGCCTGTGATTACCATGTTGCGCAATTACACATGGCAAACACCTAATTATCAGCACAATGAGGCTAATTATTATCCAGCATGTGAGTGGAGAATGAGCCATGAACACAGCAACAATTTACTGCCTTGCCTTGTTGATGAAAGCAGCCCCCTCCCCCGGCGCCCCCCGGCCCCAAAAACATGTCTATCACACACACACACAGTTTATGAGCAATCACACAGGCACAAACAACAGCAGCAATTGTTAAAGTGACAGACTAATTGATTACTAGACAGTGAACCGTTATGGAAGACCAGCCTCCCTTATGCATGGCTGCGCCACCTCTTGTCATTACATTCCTTTAGAGCGGGGACAGCTGGTCATGCAGACTTAACACGGGCCTCGTTAAGCTTTTACCTTGCTGTCAATCCTTATTGTGTGGTAGAATACCAGGATCAGAGGTGCAAATCCTTAAGACAAACACACACACACACACACACATACACACACTCCTCCAAGGGAATAATGACACCAGTGCAAAGGGTTGCCTAGCAACAGGATGTCTGAGAGGCTGCGGTGCACGGGAAACAGAAGAAACGCGAACATGCACACTTTTACTTAGCGAGACCTTTCTTCTCCAGACAGATTATACTCTAAGCCACTGTATACCCTCACAGCAATTTAAAACACACACACACACACGCAAACTACCTAACCCGGTCTTGACCATCCCGTACATCACAAGTGCACAAATTGAACACTTCCGTTCCGACAAAGTAGATATTCAATGCACACTCTCACATTTGGTTCTTCCCCTTCTCCCTCTATTTTAACACGTGCACACATTCACCCCGTGTGGCAGCCAACACCCACGTGTGTACGCACGCACTCATCCGTCCATAAGCACGCACACCCTCACGCACGACCTCACCTCTTCTGTGTCTTTGAGCGTGCAGACGTGGTAGGGCATGGAGACGAGGGTCTGCTCTCGGCGGTCAGCGATGTAGAGCCACCACCACTCCTGCTTCTCCTCGGGGAAGTAGAGGCTGTAGACCGGGTGCGTCACCTTAGACTTGGTCTCGAGCAGGGCCCGCTCTCGCCGCTGGATGCTTTGCTGCAACGCCTCCCACTCCTGCCCGGGAGGTGCGGAGAGGGGGAGGATTAGGTTAGGTACAGGCAGTGTTTCCTGTCCATTCATTGCAAAAAAAAAAAGTTCACATATATCATGATAGAAATATCCAAGCATCTCTATCTACTGGAGATGTTGGACGTTAGCTGGGCTGAGCCAAACACGTCCAGTCGAGGATGTCTAGCTTCTCAATGAAAAGTAGAATGTACCCCTGTAGATCTTCTTAAAAACTGGTGCTGAACATACAAATAAACAGTATTAAAGGCAAAAGTTGAATCGGTTGTAAAGAAGCTCACAGACTACTGCAATCACTACATATGGCCCTTAAACAATAGGCTTCTATTGTAAGTAAGTAAGTAAAGTTTATTTATATAGCACCTTTCACAGAACAAAGTCACAAAGTGCTTCACAGGAGTAAAATAGTTAAAATAAGACCATCAAATAGTAAGAAACAATAAAACATAAAAACAAAGGACATAAAAACACACAGAAATACAGACACAAGAGGCTAGACAAAGGCCAGTCTGAACAGATGAGTCTTCAGCTGCTTTTTAAAAGTGTCAACAGAGACCGCAGATCTTAAGTCCAGTGGAAGAGCGTTCCATAGTTTAGGTGCTACAATTTCAAAGGCTCCATCATCTTTTGTTTTGAGTCTGGAGCGAGGGACGACCAGTAAGCCCTGGTCAGAAGACCTAAGTGACCTGCTGGTAATGTAGGGATGGAGTAAGTCGCAGATGTACACAGGTGCCTGACCATGCAGGGCTCTATATGTGATTACAAGAACCTTAAATTGAATCCTAAGCTTGATGGGAAGCCAATGTAAGGAAGCTAAGATGGGAGTGATGTGAGACGTCCTGCTGGACCTGGTCAACAGCCTTGCAGCAGCGTTCTGGACCATTTGTAGACGATCCAGGGATGACTTACTGAGGCAGGTGAAAAGGGAATTACAGTAGTCCAGGCGGGATGATATAAAGGCATGAATAATCATCTCCAACTCAGCTTGTGCGCTAAATGTGAGATCCTTCGTTTATGCATAGTTTTTCATCTCAACCTGATTAATTCAGTAGACTGTGCATAAAGGAAACATGCCGTTTTTTTTACTCTGATTGAGCTAATACACAATTATGCAAGACATATGCCTCAGCACACATTACTGCACCTTGCCACCGACAATGGCAGTACTGTGTGCTGAGGCATATGTCTTGCATAATTGTGTAAAAGCTCAATCAGGGTAAATTTGCAAACTCTGCTAGATTGGGTTTGGCATCGGTCGAGATCCATCAGCGGTGGAAATTCCACTGCCAATTTAAAAGGTTTTGTTCCTTGATTTTTTTTATTAGTATAAAATGCAGCTTCCTCTCTCAGTCAAAGTCATGTTTCTGAAGCAAGTAGCCTAATTAACCCCCCCACCCTCTTTTTTTCCCTCTCTCTCTCTCCCCTTCTTTCTCGCAATTTCACTCTCTCTTGCTCAATAAAATACAAACACTAAATGCTGCTGTGGAAGTTAAGTCTAGTGAAAACTGTCCTGTAACACTGTTCAGCCTGGAGTAATATTTGCCATGTTTATCGTGGTATTATCATGGCAGAGTGACAAGTATTATTGTGGCCTCCCAATATCATGCTGAATGATGATGTCGTTATATCGCCCAAGCTTAATCCTGGTTAGGGTTACACACACACACACACACACACACAGCTGCCTGACCTCCTCGTCGTCGCCGGCGATCTCATCCACCTCTGTGTCGCTCTGTTTGTCGCTCTCCTCGTCTCTCTCGCTGGGAGAGTCCTTGTTGGCCTCGCCCTCGTCCGACTCGCTGCCCTTGTCCGAGCCCTCCTCCTCTTCCTCCTTCGCCGCTGCCGCTACCACTTCCTGCAACGCCAACACAAATATTTGGCATTCAGGATGTAAACAGTGTATTCCTGAGAAAGCTGGATATGCTAAGAAGCAGATGGTGTAGTTTTTTTTAAATGGGATGACAAACTGATAGAGGTGGATATGGACGTAAATTAAATAGATTTTATATGGATTCATGGAAATGAAAACTATGCAGTTCATAAGGTTAAGGTAATTCAGGCATGATAATCGTTTATACCAAGCAGCCGCTCAGCTCTGATTGGATGCTTACGTTTCCTGCCACGTTGCCATTGGCCTGCTTGGCTTTGGTGGGTGCAGGAGTGGCCTTCTTCTTGGTTAATTTCTTCTTCTTGGACTTGGCTGTCTTCTTGGCCCCTTTACTCTTGTTCTGCCACACTTTGGTTTTGGTTTTACTCAAGTCTCCTTGCTGTACACACAGAAACACGCAACATAAGGGATGGGCAGATACTACTTGATTTCTTGAACCAATTCCTGCTGAATAATGCCTATCCCAATCAAATTCCATGACTATTGCATGCCATATAGCACAATTTCAATGCCTAGGACAGTTATGAGTGTCTTCTAAGATTAGGTGGGCTACTCTAATTGTGGCTAAACCTGATCCAAATAGAGTGTGTGTGTTTTATAAATGAGTCTTAGTTGACATGTGTTGTGTGAAGGTCATCCGTACTCCTTCCTCTGTATTGGCAGCCTCCTCTCCTGGACAAGGTGTCGCCTCCTGCTCTTTCTCAAACACCTCCTACACACACACACACACACACACACACACACCCCAAGGAAATCCACATACACTTAATTCATATTTTCCAACCATAAGTACAGTCAATAGTACACTCTAGTGGCCATCCATGGAAGTGTGGGACCAAGGCAATAACAAAACAAATCCATTTAAACCACTTAAAGCTGCTTTCTAGTAACTCAGTGTCATGTCAACTCAAGTCAGTCTCACCAAATACAATCATTACTTACCGCCATCCTTTTTCTGGTTAAGGTGACAGTAACTGTGACAATAGACCCTGCTGTGATGTTATTGCTGTCTTCATCATCAAGGACTACAACGACAGGGGGAGAGAAAGAAAGGAACTGTAAATACATGCACATGACAAATAAACAAGTACAGATTCTATACAGCCCCACAGTGCATCTGTGGTAATGACTTATGAACCAAATTGAGTTTATTTGAATGTGATCTCAGCTCTATGGCTCCCTGGCTGATCATCACTGTATCACAGCAATCCACACAAACTAATAGATCAAAACCCAATGTTCTCCCATTGTGTGACGACATCAAAATTGAACTGTATATGAAAGAGGATTATGGGAGTTGCTAAGCTGCAAAGATTTATGGCTTTAGTAAAATTTTCACAACAGTACAACTTTTCCTTCCTTCCTTCTGAGATTTGGATTGGCCATGCTTAGGCGTTGCTCGCAGGACTACAACATTGTATTGGGTGTGTGTATGCGTTTCAGGACTGACCTTGCAATTTGGTTTCCATGGTGATGTGAGGGAAGCTGCCCAACACAGCCATGACTTCGTCGTACTTCTCCTCCCCCAAGAATCGCAGCATGCTGCGTCTGTCTGAGTCCTTAAGACTCACCAGGTCCTGTAGGCTCCGCACCTTATACTGGAGGAGAGGAGAGGAGCGGAGAGGAGAGGAGAGGAGAGGAGAGGAGAGGAGAGGAGAGGAGGAAACAGAAGGAGAAGGAGAGGGAGTTAAGTAGAGGTGGTAGGATATATGACGCATCACTGCAACTGAGCAAACTTTCTTCATCCCCTTCTCTTTGGGCAGCTCACACTAAATCATGTACACACACACACACACACACAGTAGATACCTTCTTAGAGATGCAGTAGCGGAGGTGCTCCTCCTCAAAGTGGGGCAGCTGGAGCAGTGGTGACTTGGACTCCTGCAGACCCTGCACTATCATCTGGGTCAACTTCATACAATTCTCTATGGACACCAGCCGAGGAGCATGGAAACCTGGGCACATGCATGCACAACACACAGACACGCACATAGATTAGTATTCATACAAATACAATTTTGACTTCAATAACAAGCCCAGACATCATGGTTTTTTATTCGAAAACACTGATGCACAACTTCCTCTGTTGTTGTATATTCACAAAGGAGCACATAGTAATCTTAAATAATCTGGAGCATGATTGTCTGATAAACTGTAAAGCAAACTTAATCTGTGTGTAAAAAAAAGTTCTCTTGAGGATTTGGGCTTGTAAGTGAGAATTTTATGAAAACTGATGACTCCTGCGCACAGTAAATGTGACATGAAACAACACAATATATAGTTCCAATTTCTGAAAAAATAGAGTTAATAGTTTCTCAAGTCAGGCAGTGAGCTACTTTTTCAGCCCTGGCACACCATGCAATTTGGGTCAGCATCCAACATTATTTATGATAGCGGCTGTGTGTGTGTGTGTGTGTGTGTGTGTACCTCCTCTGCTGTTGGCCATCATGGTGAGCTGACAGCCAACGTTGACCATCTCCTGGAGTAGAGCTGGACTCTTCCTCACCACAAACCTCTGGTCTGGGAAAGGAACACACACAGTGCGCATACTTAATCTGTACAACACTAGTTCCTGACTTCCCATGTTTCTTACCAAATAACATTCATGGTCAGAGAATTAAAATGAATGAATACTAGATCAACTGGCCAAAGTGGCTTGTAGTGTTGATGAAAGTTTAACATGCAAACTTTCCATAACCTTTCCAATACCAACTTCCAAACTCTATGTCTTTTCCAGGTTTTCTAAGAAGAAACAGTGAACAGAGTATATGACTGTGAGTGTCCTACCTTCCTCTAAGTCCTCAGACACCTCCATGCGTGCGAGGTGAGCAAGTACTAGGACCCTGGCCTTCAGACTGTAGGGGTAGCAGAAAGGAGGCTCCTTCTTCTTCACATTGATGTTGCCCAACTCACGGATCAACTGCAAGAGGGAGAGGAGAGGTTACACATGATGTTTCTGTGTTTCCCTTTGAATTCTGCCTGATCTCTCTCTCTTCCAGTCACACAGATACAAACATACACACTCAAGCACACGTTTCTTCTGCGTTGAGGTTGACCGCACACATGTGGACACACAAGCACATGATGTTGATGACTAGTACTACCTGTGGCACTTCAATGTTGTCTGTGGGTCGTATGGTGGCTTCTTTATTGCTGCGAGGGTCGAACTCAAAAGCCGCCGTCAGCACCATGGCTAACCCTGGAGGTCACAAAGGTCACTTATAAGTCAAAATATGACCAAGCCGCAACCAACAACTTTGAGACGCGAAACAGATTCATAAATACTCAGGTATCTGTCATTTATAATTACTGGACCATGATGACCTGATGGCCATAACATGGGAAACTATGCTCAATACTACAGAAAGGAAGACACGTAAAGTGGGAGTCAAGCTTGTTTACCTTTTCCATCAATCTAATCTTAATAATATAATAATCACACAATATAGTTTTGTTTTTTTTAATTTGGAAAAATTTTAGCATTGTAAATCAGAATGGGAGTCTATGAGAATTATACCAGATGTGAGATCATGGTTTCTTCCGAATTGAGAAACAGCTGAAAATGGTCACTGTAGAGCATGAGTACAACTACTAGTGTCTGTAACTGGAAAGTTGGCAAACTCAAATTATTTCTTTCGTGCCATTGCAAACCATGACTTTGCACTTCCTCGCTGTATTTACCGGTATACTTCATTAGCCAACAGGTAAGCTGATACGAATTTGACTTGCAATGCAATGCATTCAAATTGAATCAAGTTTATTTACTCTTGCATATTAAATAGAAATGGCAAATAGAAAACATTATGTGTGTGTGGTATTTATTCAGGTATTAAAGTTAGTCAGCCATGGCAACTTTCTTTTCCCACAGGAAATTACCTGAAATGGGAAAGCACATGCAGGAACCAAAATTATGCTCAAGTTGATTTCAAATTTGATACTTGTTCTTGACTGCGAGGACGAACACTAGAGTTTAAAATATAAAATTGCAATTCCTTGCACATCCAAAATCTTGTGTGTGTGTGTGTCTGTCCCGTCTCTCTGTGATAGAAGGATGTACACTATCGCACAACCCAAACCATAACAACCACATGAAGTCTATGGTATGGCTATTTCAAGTTTGTTGTTTGACATGGCTTAACTGGGGCAAAATTTGGTTGTTGTACATTGTGAGTGACACTGCAGTGTGGGAAGGGAGACTTACGCTTCATGTTCATGTTGGGCGTCTTGTACATGAAGTGCATGAAGAGCTGGGTGGTGTTGATGAGGATCTGGTCTCCACTGTAGCGGATGGAGCGGTACCACCATGTGCCCTAAGAGACAAGGCAGCAAAAGAGGGATGGAAGGAAAAGACAGAGGAGTCAGAAATCAGGGGTATAATAGAAAACGAACAGAAGGAACTTTTGGACAAGCTTTATTGCACAGAATCTTATCTCATGTCATTGTCAAGACTTACCACAACAACAGGAAGGATGACCATGAAGGCTAGTCCATACACCAACAGCACCTAAAGAGACAAAAGAGACTGTCAGTCCCTATCAAATCGTAGATGAGACCTACAAAACTATAACCTAGGGTGACACACTATAAAATTTGAGTCTTAGACAGAAAAGGTTTGAGAAGCCTTGCACTAAACAGCATGCTTTTGGCCAGGCCACCCTTGAAGAACGGGTTACTAGTCACAGTGACTCAAAACTAGCTAAATACAATAAATATAAATCAAATCAAAGTAGATTAATCAATGAAATCAACAATGAAATAATCAATAAAAATATACCAGCATAGAGTTCTTCTGGTCCACAATCCAGGCGGGCAGGGCAATACCAAAGCTGGTTGCTAGAGAGCAAGAGAAGGAGATAAATGAGGCAGTGGGCCAAATGGTAGAAATGGATTGTGTTATTTGGCCCAGGGTTTTCTTAACTCACCTCCTGGACCATCCGGGTTGCCGTACATTTCCCAGTTCTGTCGCGACTGTTCATTGGTCAGACTGTGGGAAAAAGGCAGGTAAGCAGGAAGTGAATGAATGGCACAGATGGCAATCAACCAGAATGCACATGTTGTTCGGCTGTAGTTGGATTGTAAAGGTTAAACTGGAATGACACTTACGCAGCATAGGCTTTGGCAATCCTCATGAACGTGGCCTCGTCTCCACCTTTGTCAGGGTGGAATTTGAGCGACAGCACGCGGTATTGCTTCTTGATTTCTGACAGCGATGCACCCTGGACACAGAAATATAAATTACAGAAACTCCATATCACACCACATACCTCTGGTCAAGTCTAACTTAATGAAGAATACAGCAGACTGTGTGTTTTGTGTGTGTAAGTGTGTGTGTTTACCGGATCTAAGTTGAGGACTTCATAGGGATTGTACTCCTGGTACTCCCTATCTAGCTTAGACACCTTGTAGGCTAGCAGCAGGAACACAGCCCACCCAAATAACAAGGCCGCTTTTCTGCAAATGTCAACACACAAACAAGAAAAAAAAAAAGTCACACACATGCAACTGCAATACTTCCGTGTTGTCTGGAGACATCATCTAATTAGGCCTATCTTATCTCTGTGAGACATTTTCGGATGAACAGGTATTTCACGATCACAATCAAAGGGTACTACAGTTTGTAATTATTATAATTTTTGCAATTTTTCCAATCCTGCAATACAAACTAACTTTCAGCATTTTAGGCTACAATCATTATCCTGTAGGAGACAACTGCAAGCTAAGCTTAAACCATTGCATATAAGTAGAGGGGCAAGACAGGTTTGTGACATTGTTGTTGTTATTTTGTATTGGTGCATGCAAGTTGGACTTCATGTTTCCATGACAATGGCAAAACCCTATGGCCTACTCTGCAGCATCTGTTGCCATGACAACCACTCACTAGCCTGAGTTGTCTGAGTGGCTGAACCAGAGAAATACTTGATGCGTTCCTATAATTTCCTATAACAAGGGAAGAAATGCAATGTGGCACAGTAATGCTGATTCATTCCTCTTAATAACCATGTTTTATGCTTCCGGTAGCTTCAATTACAAGTGGCCTCACCATATAAATAAAGGATTCATGAGTTTTGAGAGCAAAACATGGGATGTAGCACAGTCCTAGTGTCTGTCTAGAAATGCAGGAAGGAGGGAACAGGAGTGGAAGAATGAAGACAAACAGCTGGGGAAGCAGAGATGGAACAAGGAAGAGATAGTGAGACAGCAAAGCTGTGACAAGGAGGCAAGTGAGTGAGGGGCGCTATGGGAGGGCAAGTGTAAAAGGAGGGAGAGAAGCAGAGTGAGTTCACAGCACTCCAACAGCAGACCTTCCATTACACACGCACACAGAGTGAATAAACAATGTTGAGATAACTGGGTCACGTTAAAAGAAATGTTAACAGTGCTGGACAATGTTTAGACGAACAGCACAAGCTACTGAGAGGTTTATACACGAAAACAGCAAAATGGAAGACTTGCACGGAAAATCAACCAAAACAGGCAGTTCCACATATGCATAGCTAGAGTATGCCTACACCATGGACAGTGTGCCCCATGCCTAATCTTGACACCACAGTGAGCATATCCCTGTCCAATTGGAAATACATGGGGTGAAGCAGTGAGATATCAGTAGAGCAGCTCCCAATGAGCTCAGTGCTGGGGGGGTGACAGCGCATTCCCAACGCAAGCAGCTCAGCAAACTGACATCCAAACAACAGAGGTGAAGTGACAGCTGGCAACAAAGTGGAAGGGAGCAAACAGCCGCTGAACAAAGTGCTGGAACCCATCATAATACCTCCAAGCGGGTGATTGCCAATCATGTGTCAACGCGGCGCTATGAGCCTCATCCAACTGAAGCTGTGCTAATTAGTTTAGGTGTAGTACATAGCACAGTTCCATAGCCACATAGCCACCAATGGGCAGTGAATGATCCAGGGATATCATCAACTCAAGTTGTTTCAGGTAAATTTTGAGTGAGAATGAGCCTCTCTCAGAGAAGTTGCAGGGTATGGATGCTGTGGGATAATTTGGGGCGCAGGGTGGCCTAGTAGTTAGAGAGGCCATCCTTAAAGCGGATCACCCACTTTCAAGCTCCATGTCAGCAAGCATTCGCTGCTGATTTGTCCTTGAGCAAGACACTGAATCCTTACAGCTGTGTGGACACTGTTCTGTAGCTGACCTCTGACCTCTCTGTGGAGAGGGGCAAACGGAAATACTATTTCCCTGTGGGGATCAATAAAGTATCAAATAACTCTTAATTGATTGTCAGGTATAAGTGACAGTACACAAGGAGCACATGTGAAAGCCCATCACTTATGCATCATGTGTAGATTTGGGTACCTCACATTTATTTTCACCATAAAGAAAACACAACACCTAGTCAAATTCATTTTGCATGCTATGTGTTTGAAAAATCTTGTTCTTATTCAGGAGGGGGACTCACTTTAGTGTTGGGACGATGCTCTGCTGTGACTTCATCAGCCTGAGCCGGTACCACAGACACCTGCCATGGACCCTCCGCTGGCTCTTCAGACGCAGTTGTTCTGGGGGAGAGGGGGAAAAGAGAGAGAGAGACAGAGATAGAGAGAGAGATGGTTAGGGGTCTCACACACCTGCTATGCTACAAGCTACATGCCATCACACATGCATGTATGAGTACAAGTACACACACACAGCACATACTCAAACACAAAAAGAGCATACACAAAGTCACAGTGTTACACTATGCTCTTTGCATACTATTTTCTTCCTCGCAAAACAGTGTCAAAAAACACAAAATTCACATTCTAATATTAAAGAAAATAGCACATGGCTATGTGTCAATATCTGATGCTCAGGCTAGAGGTATTGCCATAAGATTAGGGCAGTACATAGTTAACAATGGACAGTCTTGGACCAAGCATCCACAGTCACACTGGGCCAGTATCGAGCAATACTCTTCTTATATAATTGGTTAAGCCATCTTTTTAAAGATGTGTCATTGTGCACCTCCTTCACTTTACAAAGAACATTTGGCTACCTGGCAAGATGTTGTAGGATCTGGTGCAAGCTTCCTCAAAAGACCTCTAAGGCTTTTACACTGGAGGAAATTCACCGTCCCCTTTGATGATGCTTCACAATTCTCATACTGTGTCAATCATGTACTCTACAGCCAACTTCAATATCCCTAAGAAGTCAACCATGGGGACTATCAACATTTAAAGTAGCTAACGAACGTCTTATCACGCAAGTTAGATATGGCTTGCTGTTGACAAAACAGATTAGTTGCATCAGGATAAGGTCAATAAAAGCACAAGGGGAGCATTCTGAGCCACCGTGGGTGACGTTGGCTTTTGGTGCTGAGCGTTGTAGCTAGCGCTTAGCGAAGTGTTGGCCGAATGAAGTAGGTTAGGTAACATAGATTACTAGATAGCTAATGATATTTGTTAATTAGTAACGCTTGGAAAGTAACACTGACTGACTTGAGTTTAGGTAGCTCTAAACAGCGAAAGAGTCGTGAACATCATCTATGTAGCTAGCAGCTAACATGAACATGTTGGTTAGGTTATAGAACCTTCACTAACGTTATTTAGTTAGCAAGCTAGCCAGCTAAGATTCGCACACTGCCAACTGGTGAGTGTTTACTACTAGCCAAGATGCTAGCTAAACAGTTCACGTTAGATTAGCTGGCGTTAGTTAGCTAGCACTAAACCAGACATTGGGCCTTACCAGCATTCTGATCTCGGGGCCAGAGGTAATATGTGGCTGGGATCACAATAAGTCCGACGAAGGACGTTAGGAAATAGAAAAATGTATTGCCGCTGTCATCGTACTGGAACTGTTGCCCGGCCATTTCGTAGCGGCGCTTGGGTCTCCCTTCTTCTCCACCGCTATGCTTTCCCTATCAAGCCCAATGTGTATGACTTGACAGACCGTCAGCTAACCAGCTAGCATTCAGCCAAAACAGCTCCGATCGGTGTACGTGGTTTACGCCTGCGCAATGTGACCTTTCTTCTTCTTCAGTGTCATTCAACATTTTTGCTTGACTTTGCTGACACCTACAGGTGGCAGATGCAAATACAATACCAGGGTGAGACAGCTGTGCCTGAAATTACTACCTAAAACCTACCTAATACCTAAAAAACAGCCTCCGTTTCTCCAAATATGCAGTAGGCCGGGGGCACAGAGAGGACTAAGCTTGTCAGTTGGCCAAAGCGATGGACCTCCTCTTTAGTGAGTAATGGTTAGCAAAAACTCAAAGAAGAAAATCTAAAAAAAAAAAAAGACATTTGTACTGGTATTGAAATGCCTTTTCTATCTGGTGGCTCGGGAGAGAGAGATGAATTGCCTTAACAGAGAGGAAACCAACAGTGTGTATAATGCCATTGAAGTGCACAGGGGCTGACAATGCACCATCAATTTAATGAGGGATAGGAAACTTGGAGTAGTGTACAGCGATATCTTCATCCAACCTAAATTGGCTCAGTATATTTTCAAGTGTGGGATAAGAGAAAAAAACAACAACTTTGAACCTCAGACTATGTAGCAGTAAGCTTGCAGCTACCGGTGGCTGAATGCAAGCCTAACAAGCTGTTTTTAAATGTAACTGATAAATGTAGAAGAATAAAAACTCCAAATATCAACAAATCCCTTTAACCCTAACAACCAAAACCCCAAAAGATGAATACAGGCAGCACTGAAAGATAATGTCAGGGATTTGTACATTATGAACTATAATGATATCACAGTTATATGGCTGCACACAATCTACCCACAGCCCCTGAGGTCTGTATACATGAGGCTGGTATTGCATTGTTGTTGTTTTTTAACAAGAGGCAAGTTTAAAGAGTAACTAAAGCACAAACCCAAAGCCTGACATCTAATGGTTAAAATCATGCCACTGAAATTGTCATCTGCTATTGGCTGATCTTTGGTGCCAGGTGATGTTACCACCTGTTGTACTTAGTTACTGTTTAATTCTCTCTCATTGTCTTTTTGATCCAGTCTAAGTATCTAGACACTTGTGTGTAGACTCCGTATTTGGGTTTGTCGTCCGTGTCACATCTGCCGTGGATCCAGCTGTAAATCCCCGCCGCCACGAAGTTCCCGTCTCCATCCTTCAGAACGTAGGGCACTCCACTTTCTCCACCGCATGCGTCAGCCTTGCCATCTGACCACCCGGCACAGAACATATTGACTATAAATCTGCCTGCGTCAGCCTCTACATCCCTGTCTGTGTAGCGGTCTATGGATTTCCTACACTGTTGCTGGTCCTCGATTGGGAAGGGGAAATACACAAGCTGCTCGGAGTCCAAAGGGATGCTTGAGAGGAACCTATTCGGACAGAAAAGGAACAGAATGCAAACGAAATATGTGACGCTACTGGCTGAATAGATGTACAGTAATAGGAGACATTGCTACATTTGGTCTGTGGACAATGTAAAGCAGACACTAAATTCACCTTTCAAGTAATTGAAAATCTATAGATATAAAATTGCTCTTGGTCTGACTGTGTTGTAAACATCCTTTACAACATTTGTCCTGCGGTGTACTTGGTTCCCTCTGTAGGCAGGCATGCAGGCAGGACAGAGATGCTGAATGTGAGTGGCGTCGTGAGTTTGATTAAAGCAATGTTATGGTTTTGCTCAGTAGGATGGCTTGGATCGTACTGGGGGTGAACATGGAGAGAGGCCCCTTGATAAGGAGTAGATGCCTTCAGGTCCTCAAACATGACTTTTCCAACAAATGCCTTTAGAGAGAAAAGAGGGGGTTTCAAATGAATGTTGTGTTTCATAAAACATCTCAGAGCAAAGCATCATTATCAGACAAAAACCTCATAACTCCAATTTTTGGTGATTTCCATGTTTTAACAGTTTTACAAGCCTTGGCCTTATGAAACCCTTTCAAAACCTATTGGATAATGTCACAAATGCATGGTGCAAGGCTGTTTTTCTTACTGCAGTTCCAGAAAAGCTGACATTTTGGAGATACAAGGTTATATTCTGTCAACAGCAATAGGTTATCCTCCACTGAGCCACTGACAGCAAATGGGCAATATTGTATATACTGTATATAGCAACAACAAAACAAATCTTATCTGATAACAGGTGCAAATCTTGATCTTCATCACCAAAGTCTGCAAACTTTCAAATTGCCTTTCTAGCTATGCTCCTCCTGGTCACATCATTTTTCAGTGCAACTTAAATAGTGGTTTCCAATTGTTATTATCATCATTATCGGCATCATTATCATCATCAGTCATCTGTCCTACCTTAACTGAATCCTCTGTGGGTTTTACACTTTTTCCTTGGACGGCGTCCCACTCCTCTGTCAACAGAATGGAAGCCGTGGTTAACAGCCACCTGTCTCCGATCACCACAGCAGAAAAATCCTCTTCACCAACTTCCAGCGCAGCAAACCAGGGGAAAGCCTTTTCTGGGGCGTCCTTCCTTCCCGGGGTCGTTTGGTTTCCCTTCAAGGTTTCTACAGGACGGCCACACACTGACAGTGGAGGACAGACAGTAACACAGCAAAGGAAACCAGACAGTGAAATGCTTTGTGCGATTTGGAATGGTCTACTGTTTACTATTACTATTATTACTATTTATATAATTATATAGAAAGTAGATGTACCATACCCGCTCTATAGTCCAACTCTTTAGGTAGTCCTTGTGAGGAGTTGTCCCTTTCTGGAAAAGATGTAGTGACACACTGTCACTAAATTGATTGCAAATAATCTACTGCAGTTCTATCTTACACACACACTCACACACTTCTGCACACATACCAAATATGAAAAGATCGGAGCTTCACTCTTCGGTGTCAGCAGTCCCTTCTGAACGTACAGTGACAGGGAAATACGCGTACTGACACGTGTATTTCCCTTCATCTGTCTTTTTCACACCCTTGATCTGGATGGAGGGGTTGGTCGGGAACACAGGGCTGCTGGAGAAGGTCACCCGTCCTTTCAGGGGGGACTCGGGGTAGAATGTCCCGTGGATAGGGTGGAAAACAGCTACGGTGATTCCCTCTCCTTCCGTCGACTTCCAGATCCAGGATATCTTTCAAATAATATGTGGACTGTCCTTAAGGTTGGCGTGCATGTTCTCAGACAAACTCATAAACACACACACTCCCAAGCTAACAGTAAGTGAACAGAGTTTAATCCTTCTGTCCATAACGCCATAGAAGAGAAACACATGGAAAGGGCTGGAATACAGCCACTGTCCCCTTTAATTCCCTTTGTCTGGGATTAAAGCAAAAACCTTCAGACATCCATTCTAAATCCATTCTACCTCTTTGAATACACAGCTTAAGTGGGACTGACCTGTGTTATTTTGCTGCGAGTGGCTTCCTTTACACACCGTAATTCCACCGTCTCTCCCGGATGGGACAGCACAACCTTGTCGACCAGCATCCTGGACGATGTTTCTGAAAAGCATATGTCTAGTCAGAAAGTTGGACTTTCAACCCTGGTTCTGCCACAGCTCTGTCATCTGAACCACTCTTACCCAGTATGACGAGAGAGGTGGTGAACTGTTGCTTGCCACTGGGAAAGGTGTTGTATTCACAGATGTATTTGCCTTCATCAGTTCTCTCCAGATCTGAAATCTGCATGGAGGCGTTGCTCAGGGAAGGGAAATGCAGTCGTTGCCGGTGGGAAGCTAGGTGACGTGTTCCATACATAGGATGGATCATTGCAATAGTTGTTTTTTCCCCTTCCCCTGACACCTTTATCCAGGACACCTTTCAGATAAGCACAGTCAACTGTATATAGTACTTCACACAGAGATTAGACAGACTTATGTTTTAGTATAAAAGCCTTTTCAGTTGCATCGCAAAACAAACAGATAGATAGATAGATAGATTAATTCCATGCTTACACTACTAACTAACCTCTGGCAGCGGACCCTCAGGTGTTGTACATGGCAGTATGACACTCTGACCAGGCCATGCCAGTTTGATTTCATCAACTTTCACCGTTTTACCTAGAGGGGGAGGAAGAGACCTTTGACAAACCTCAACGTACAGCTGTCTTCAAAGAGTTGATGAGACAGCAAATGTACTTAGATACTTAGATTATACTTACACAGCACAACATAAACACCATCAAATATCTGGTTATAGCCTGCTTTGAGTGACAGGGCAGGCAGTTTTTTTTTGTATGCATACTTTGATTTGTTTCAGTTTATTAGACAAACTAAAATCACTCACCTTTATATATAAATGGCATTGAAATATACACAAATTATGATAAAACAATATTATACTATTATTATTATTACATTTCTAATATATTATTATTATTATTACATTTCTAATTGACCCAAGTTAGCTCTCTAAGAGAAAACATGACACACCATACCTATGGCTCGGTATAAGGCAGAGAAGCCTTTAAACTGCTGCAGCTCATCAGGTCTGATTTCGCCCAATTGGAAGACAAGGCGGAGCTTGTTGCCAGGTGACAGAATGGGTGTGTTGCCAGGGTGACAAACATTATTATAGGTCGCATCTCCACAGAACTTTCCCAGGACTCTTTGCTCATAAACCACCTGAAATGGAGCAAATGGTGTCAACTAAAACCATTGGCAGGTCAATTGGAAACACCTTTTTTGTGTGTTTTACAAATGGTGTAAACAATAATTCATGAGTCATTTGTAAGCACAATTATAAATGCACATGGTACACTTTTTCGCACAGTGTCATCACCGTGAGGGAGTCCTGGCCACAGTTTTTGGAGGGTCTGATGTGCAGCAGGGTGAAGGTGAGCTGAAGCTGGTAGCCTTCAGGCACACTGAGGTCCCACATCTCCAGCTGTTCAGCGAGGTACGGCTGAGGAAACCGAGGCGACTGGACCATCCCACTTAAAGCCGATGGAGACACAAGCCATGGGAACACACACAGCAACCTAGAAACAGGGAAAGATGCAAATACACATTTGAATTAAGACATTTCTTCACTGTTTTCATGATGAATTGATTCCAAATGAATGTTTGAAACTTAACTTACCCAACAATGGCAAAAAAGCAGCCCATACTTCAGTTATGGGAGATATCAGCAAGCAGCAAGAGTGAAAGGCAGAGAACTCTCAACTTACAGCAAACAGATATCCCCCTTTGTTTACTCTGAGGGACAAAATCCAGTGTGTGTGTGTGTGTGTGTGTGTGTGTGTGTGTGTGTGTTTGTGTGTGTATGTGTGTGCGTGCTTGCATGCATGCATGTGTATCGGGGCATATTTGCTCTTTAGTAAGCCTCACACTGCTTTTGGACAAAATGACAGGGTTCATACACATCACACAGGTTATGATAAGATAACCCTTTATTGATCCCAGTGGGGACATTAGGTCATTGGAGCAGCAAAGGTAATAGAAGCCAATAGACAAATTGAGTATGAGCAGAATATTAAAAAAAAAAAACAGCAGTGTCACGCCCTCCACTTCTAACTCCGCCTAGCCTGCAGTCTCTCTTCCCCCTCCCCTTGTGTTCTGTGTGCTTTATTGCAGGAGTGGAGACAGGTGTGCGGGAGTCAGGATACCAGCTGCTTCTTATCATCTCATCAGCCACAGTATATATTCCCTGGTTTGCCATCCACTCATCGCCAGTTTGTAAACTCTGCTGCCAGTCAGTGTTCTATGCCTTGAGCCATTTAGTCATAGCATTTGGTTATCTATTTTCAGTCCTTTGCCTTACCCGTCTCTCTGTGTCCCTGCAGTTCCGCCTGCCAGCCTGACTCCTGCACCTGTCTCCAGTCGTCTCGCCTCGTCGGACTTCCTCATCGTCTCGGCTCCTCTTCCCGCTATCTGGAGCCCACTCTGCCTGGCTTGCCTCCGCCCTTGACCTGCCTGACTCGGCTCCGAGCCCTAAAATAAATAATCTTTGTCTTTACCTACCGCCTCTTGTATCTGTGTTCTGCACTTGGGTTCACTAGCCTAGCCTTAACAAGCAGTATATCACATAAGCAATTAAAAGCAGTAAGAGACTATAAAGCAATAAAGTAATCAAATAGATTGGAAACACACAGTATAATGTGCAAATGTGCCTTAACTTTACATTAACAGCCAGCAGAGAGGGCCATATAAAGTACTGGAAAAGAAACAATGCCCTCATCAAATATATGCAGTGTGCAAAACGCATGTTCATTACTATCTGTTCACTGTATCACTTCATTATTTGCATAATGAACAGGAAAAGCTTGCAGAGAGTGAGCAGATGCATGCAGAAGTGTGTCCACCTACAGTCCAGGTCTAAGAATGCAGAGAGCAGTCCAGGATAGTCTGCATAGTCAGTCATTTTTTAGCTCACTCCTAGTTGGCTGAAAGTGGGGCCGCTTCAGCATGAAGCACTCTACAGTTAGATACCAGTCAGTACAAGGGAGCGCCTTAAAGGCTCAGTGCTGCACCTGGGGGGATGAGGTTGAAGATGCTCCACAGCTGCAGGTTTTGTGGGTTATGTGGGTGGGTTGAGATTAGATCGATGTAACATTAATCGATATAAGCACTTACAGTCAACATGCTGCCAAGCTAAACAAGCCAACTGAGGTCAACAGATATGTACTTTTTCTTTATCTAAAAGTCCAACTGCTGCAGAGGGTTCCTAGCTGGAACAACCTATATGATGAGTTGCAGCATACAAAATGATTCTCTATTTCATATACAGTATACCTTGTGGCTCAGCAGCCTTTAGTTGAAGTTTTAAATAGCAACTGATGATAAAAGTTGTGCAATATAAATGTAGGAGTCACACTAGTCATCAGCGCAGTAAAAAACAAGCACATAACTCAAGATAAGCTGCGACCACCTTGGCACTAAATTGACTGACTCAAGATTAGAGCCTCTGCCATGGCAAACCTATGCTTTACCAAACAAGCTTATCTTAGTTATGCAACAGTCAGACTCATAGTCTTTATAGTTGTGTCCTGCAATGACATCTGTGCAGTACTCTGTCGACCAACAGAGTAACTTATACTAGCTGCTGGTTGCAGCTAACAAATGTAGCTGGTTTGGGTCAATGGAATTGAATTGGGAATATGCCAATAAATCACTTTGTGTAGCTGTGGTTTTTAGTTCCTTTGATAGCCTTGGCCTTACACATGGGTGAGAGTCATAGAATCCACGTTTCCTGTGTTTTTATACTTTTATTATACATATATATATATAAGTTTTTCCACAATAGATGATGAGTCAATGATTTAAATAGACTCCAGAAGAATTAACTTAAACTTCACAATCCCAACCACGGTAAGAAAACCATGTGGCTCCATGGCTCACAAAACTGAAACTAAAAACGTTCTCCTCGTAGAGCAGCCTACCTAATTAACAGTGCCCTATCTTTCTTAAAGCAACAGTCCCCCTAAGGCTACTGCTCCCACTGTTTCTACACTGTCCCAAAACAACACAAATTCTGGTGAACAAAATTCCAAATCTTAGCCACAAATATATATGCCTAAATAACATTATAATTCTAACATTACACAGTATATCCTCCACACAGCAAATATTCCCCACACCACATGCAAAACCCAATGTCCATGTCTTGGCTCCCACACTTTTTTTTAGACTCTTGGCCTTCATAATTCACATAGCTTCCATACAAAAAAATATACAGGTCATGAAATTATCTTGCAGCCAAGTGATTTTCATGTAGTTTTATTCTTTGTTTACATTTCAAACAAATATTCATTCAAACTAATTTTAAGGTGCTAATTTTGTAACAATCTGGCAAGCTCAGTCACCGCACAGCAACGTTGCCAGCCGTCTAGACCTTGGTTTGTTTGGTAAGTGACTAGAGCCTTCAGATGTCTGCACTGACTGTGGTCTAAACTTTAGGGGCCAGCTAGTGGCCCTGTTTGATTGATTTCATTCCCATACCACTGGCCTCTAAATGGCACTGATTGAATACTTGGGCTCCATATACTGTCAGTGAGACAGCACCCAAAGGATGTGCAAGGTTTATACACCCAATTTTTACTCACAATATCTTTTCATTAAGGTTTAGATAAAGGTGAGTTAGAATTAAACAGGAGTTATTTGTATTCCATGCGCTTGATGTTTGCAAGGAATCATGGGTAGTGTTACATAGAGAAACTCCTTGGGAGTGTCTACTTGTGTTCAGATTCCTAAACTGCATCAAGCCAGCTAGAGACACCTAGAATGAGACTATTTCTAGAATGAGACTACAAAGTAGGGCTATTTCACCTTCAAAATAAAAGCATAAACACGTTGAAATGCGTTTGTCAATTAGTTTTACTTTGAAGGCTGTGACCAGAAGTCCTATTTTTATTCTAGCTTTTACTCTATCTTCTTCGCAGATTAATTACATCATACACGCACAATAATGTCATCCAGGGGCTTGCGTTTCAAGTCAGGCACGGTGGCATCAGAGGCGGGGTAACCGACAGGAAGTAGCATCAGCAGCTTCTCATTGGCTGGCCGTTTGAGGAGGAGCCTGAGCTGGGGGCCACAGTTGAGGGGTGTCGACGTCACGGTAACAAGACCCACGTTCTGATGAGCAGATGGACAGAATGAGCACAAATTCAGTCGCTAGGCATAAGACAAACACAGTGGGCGTGTTTGGTTTAGCACTAATTGCATGCATTTTCAAGAGGCTGGCCAGCTGCATATATAGTTCAATATAAACTGTTTACTCTGTCTGACAGACTTTTGGCAGAGACACTCATCACCATTATGACCGAGAGAAAATGGGGATTGACTGGTCTGTGGTTCAGTGGGTGTGATGTGTTCCTTAACCTGTAATGCAGCCAACAGGATTCCACAGGATATGGAGACGCTGATTTCATTGTAGTAGTGAGTCTTTTTCTTGCCATTAGGTAGAATCCCGTAGGTCTGTTTGAAGATGAGGAGCAGGTATGGAGCAACATCCAAGTACTCTTTAATCCAGTTCGTCCTGGAGGAGAAAGGACGGGGTGACAAATGGTAGACACACAGGTTTGAATCAGGATTAGGTTTAGTTAGGTTAGTCTAAAGTTAGAAAGTTAAGGTTAGGGATTAGGGAATGAATGTTGTCAATGGGTTAGGGTTAGTATAGTAATACAAACGTGTGTGAGTGAGTGTAGGTGCTCACCTTAACCTGGCCAAATCGTTGACCCATTTGTCCCCCATCCTCTGGCGGTAGTTGACCTCCTCCTCCTCCTCCACTATCAGTCTGATCTGGTGCTTGGTCTCTGGGTCTGACACCACGACAAACGTCCAGGGCTCAGTGTGCGCTCCACTGGGGGCCGTGCCTGTCCAGGAGGAGGGAGAACACAGGAGGAGAGAGAGAGAGAGAGGGAAGGAGAGAGAGAGAGAGAGAGAGAGAGAGAGAGAGAGAGAGAGAGAGAGAGAGAGAGAGAGAGAGAGAGAGAGAGAGAGCGTATGACTGAAAATTCACAGTCAATATCCAGACGTGGGAACTCGAGTCACATGACCTGGACTCGGATCAGACTCGAGTCTCAATTCTAATTGCTTGAGACTTGACTTGATGCTTGAAGAGAAGACTTGAGACTCGACTTGGTTTCTGGTGACTTGGGACTTGACTTTGACTTGAAAAGGTTTCTAAAGTCTTGACAAAAGATCTTGTGTTTGTGTAAATGACTTAGATTGAAAGTGATGAGATTTGTTCCACCGGACGACTGAATTTAAATTCTGTTTTCTGAATTTGTATGGAATGATTGAATTTATTGAAGGTTAAACTGATTATAGAAATCAAACTCATGATGCTCTTACCAAGTTTTTATCCTATTAAAACCATATTCAGTGAAAAGTCCTAGATATTTAGTTTTCTTTAAGATATTAAATTGATACTGGACTCTTGATTTGTTTGTTCTGACTTGACTTGGTAATCTATATTTAGACTTGATACTTGACTTGAGGTTTGTGCCTCAAGATTTGAGACTGACTTGGGACTCGAGAAAACTTGACTTGGTCACACCTCTGTCAATATCCAATATAATTCATCCTGTTCTGTTTTCATTTAAGTTTCTTGTAAATGAATAAAGCTCTGATTGTCTCTTTTAAAGTTGAATCTCATTTTAACCTTATCTTGTAATGCTTTTTCTTCCAGTCCCTGTAAATGGATGATAGTGCACGAGTTTTGCACTGGAAAAGGCTTCTCCAGTTCCAGTTACTTAATTCAGTTCATGTCGACTTCGATTTTAACCCATCCTGCACCTTCAAAATGTCACGGATAGCTGTAGGAATTGTAGGCTACATACTAAAGGCTTTTTCTTTTATCAGCCAATGACGCCACTCACTGGATGTTTTTTTTAAATACTCATTTACAGATATATTCATTACTTAGTCACCACTGCTGCTGCTGCTGCCAACGCCACTTACCTGCCGTGCGGATGATGTTATCAATGACGTCCCGAGGAACCGGCTCGGAGCTGATGAATCGGACAGACCTGCGCTGGTTCATCACACTGTAGAAGTCCTGGGATCTCTCCAGCATCCTCTCCACAGGGTAACGCGGTGGTGAGTAGGGCACATGGGCAAGGTCCTCCTCCTCGGTGCTGTCCGCCCAATCATCATCCTCTAAAATGATGACAGACAAGTTCAAGTTTAAGTTCAAGTTCACTTGAAGGTGCCAATAGAAGAAATCTACTGCATCGACGGCATTCCACAGTCTATGGGCAACAACGGCAAAAGCAAGATCCCCTTTATGCTTCAGCCTAGACTGTGGAAAGGCTAAAAGCTTTAGGTCAGTAGACCTGAAAGACCTGCAGGAAACATGGGGGTGTAGGAGATCAGAGATATAAGAAGGGGAAAGACCAGTAAGGGCCTTAAAGACTATGACCACGATCATGTGTAGGACCCCTTACAGACTGAACAAGATCAAATGCTTCAACCAGATTAATAAAGTCATTAACAAAGTGGTTTAGACGGACAACAAACATGAATATTAAAGTTGCCAAGAATCAAAATATGTTCAGATTTAGACATGATAGTAGGAAGAAAATCTGCAAACTCAGTTAAAAATTCCACGTTCCGCTTAGGCGGTCTATAAATAAGGGCACAGAGCACAGGACGGGCCAACTCAATTTTTAACAGGTGAACCTTAAAGCTGCAGTACTCATCAACTGGCATAAGATAAGTTGCAGCTCACTGGGCAAAGTTCAACAGGAGGGACAACCTCTACAGTTAAAGAATATTAAAATGCTCTCTTTTCACCCAGAACAAGTGAGCAGCTCTCTGCGGTGCGCTATGACGCACAGCAGATGTGAAGGAGACCAGTGGAGAGAAACTGAATAAACACTTTCACCTCAACAAGACCTTTCCAGTGACTGTACCATCCAGCTACAGGGTGGCAACATCGTCCCTGCATCTGATACCATTTGCCACCAAAACTTCCAAATCCCGCTTATACCCTGTGGACTAAATTTCTGGGGAGAAAATGGAGCAATTATGGATGACTGACAGCTTAGGGGGAACCGGGGGTGGGTGTAGCCATAGACCATAAAAAAATAATGAGAATGAAAGGATGGGCAGATGATAAGGATTTAGATTTCTGTATTGTAAAAGCTACAAGCCATCTAATGTGGCAGGCACGTGACATTTATAATCAAGTTCATTATAAAACACACAGGTTTCTAAATCAACACCACTTCAGACACTTTAGACACTTGAGGCTAATAGTTTTATTTTTTTTTTATCTTCATACTTTTATAGTTTTATATTTATTTATATTGCATTAACTTATATAGCCCATTATATAGCCCATATATTTATTATATTTATATTTATTATATTTTTATATTGTTCTGACAATTGCTGCTGTGACACCTGAATTTACCCTTGGGGATCAATACATACAATCAAGGGCGTAGAATTGGGTAGGGACGGTAGGGACGTGT
This sequence comes from Centroberyx gerrardi, assembly GCF_048128805.1. Classification (NCBI taxonomy): domain Eukaryota; kingdom Metazoa; phylum Chordata; class Actinopteri; order Beryciformes; family Berycidae; genus Centroberyx; species Centroberyx gerrardi. The sequence goes on along the minus strand of NC_136014.1, from coordinate 14,213,513 downwards.
CCCTACCAATATCAAGCGACTCTGAAATGTCCCTAGCAATTACTTTGATTGACAATAAACGTTGTTTTGTCCGTCAGTGTCTAGTCAATGTTAACAGATCGCGTTCTCTACTACGAGTCCCGCTGCATTGGTGTAGTGCAGAGCCATATAGAGAGAAATATATGGCTCTGGTGTAGTGCATCGGTGTCCCGTGTCGGCATAGCAACGGACGCTTAACGAAACTTTAGTATAACAGCTGTTTTAGAATGTTATTGCGTCACCCGGATAAAAATTGGCGTGACACCGCCTCCCTAACCCCCCAAAAAATCGCTGATTGGCTTTGCCATTTCTTGCTAACGTATGAAATGCTGTGGGCTGTGTACAAGAAGAGCCAAAGCTCCGCCTACCGGCGAGCATGCAAGTGAAGACTCCATCCTATTTTATATTAGTAACAGTTGTGTTTAGCCATTAAAGTTAGTTTATTTAAGTACCATGTCGCGTGCGTCTGTGACGGGTGACGACCGTAAGTAGCCTACATGTCACAAGTGAGACTGAACAATGCTGATGTTGCCACACTGGACAACACTGATGTAAAACAAATATGCCAACAGTTCATTTCTGTTAATGACAGGCGTAGGCATGTGTTTGGCTCCTTCAAATAAGAGCAAGGCAGTGGACACTCAGCTGTTTGTATGTAGGGTTTGGATATAGTTTACAATATCTTATCATTATTATTATTATTATTATTATTATTATTATTTTAAATGTAAATACAGATCGTTGGTTTGAATAGGCAACAGTACTACAGTACCTGCCTTAAAACAAAATGTGCTCTTCAAAGTCCCATTCAGCTGGCAAATTTGAGTAAAGGATTCATTAATGTGCTACACCCCTGTGTCTGTGTGTCTGTTAATGAGTGTGTTGGCTACCATAACTATTTAGATCAGTGGTTCTCAACGTGGGGTCCGGGGACCACCAGCGGTCCTTGAGGGGGTTCCAGGGGGTCCCCAGCAAATTGATGAATTGTTAAACTTCAGCATTATTTAATTTACAAATAGTTAACACAATTACAGAATGTAGAAGAATGACTGTTTTGATCATAGTTTCACTGTTATCTCTCTACCTACAATACAGACAGTCATGGGATTCTGGATCAAAATCATATCTAACAATAAAAGTATTCTCAGATTTGGGTCCGAGAGACAAAATCTCATCAAATGGGGGTCCATGGCTCTAATGTGGACTAAACTAGGGGTCCTCGATATGAAAAAGGTTGAGAATCACTGATCTAGATGATATGAAATGTCGGTCAGAAGTCTATCATAAATGCAAAACGCCTCAGCTTCCAGTGGGGGTTACATCCCCTCCGGACCTCCCCCATTTGTGTCCCTACCAATGTCAAAATCAAACCTACGCCCTTGCATACAATAACATATCTTTGACATTTCTGCAGAATTACCTTACCATGGCCTGTAAAATGTAGTGGCCACTGCTTCCATGATATAGGCGAGTAGTTTCAGAATAAGAAATAGTAACATCTTTGTAATTTCTACAATATTACCTTACCATGGCCTGTAAAATGTAGAGGCTGGCCACTGCTTCCATGGAATATATTCGAATAGTTTCAGATAGGGAACTGAAGGCATGGTGACTGCTTAAAAATGTCATCATAATTTCCTCTGCATAGCCTGTAAAGTGTAGCGGGCGCGGTTTCCTGGAAATATTTGGGTAGTTTCCAAATAATTAATACATGGTGACTACTAGGATATTTCACCAGAATTACTTTACCATGGTCTGTAAAGTGTACTGGGCGCTGTTTCCACAATATAGCCGGGCTGTTTCTGAACAACTGTGTAGTGATATGTGCAGTGTTTCTGTGAAAAGCTCTGTTTGGGGGTATTAAGGTCAATGATCAAATTATCACATTACCTGCCAAGTTAGTCTACCCGGCTGACGATGAAGAAAAATTCAGCGAAACACAGTAAAGCTCTCTTCAGCTTTTGACCTACCGTCTCTTGGTGTGATTTCTGTATCGTCTTGCAAATCCTGGTCCACCCAAGGTCTGGACTCCACTTTCGACCCCCCTTTAGTTTCTGGCCGTGGTACCGTGTCCGTTTTGCGTGAATTGATAAATATGAGGGCTATCATCACGCACAGGACGGCCACGAAAACCGGCGTGAGGACGGACAGCAATGCCATGACCGCGACAGTGAAGCAGAGCAGAGATGCCCACTTGTTGCCAAGTTTGCTCCCGCAGACTTGATCTTACATAACAGTCCTGCTGGATCTGCTGTCGGTCTGGGGAGGAGACAACTTATCCGCTGAGTCACAGTCTATAGGCTACTCTGTGTTTTTTAAGGACATGTGCCTTAAAATTACGAAATATGGTTTGGCTTTCGTAGCCTACCAACTTCAATGGAATTGTGACTACCATGGAGTGAGTAAGCCTAGATATTGACTGAATGTTCATTTCCTCTGAACTATTCCCTTTATTTTAAACTGCCGATTAAAAAAAAAGTTATTTGACTCGTGCCTATAGGTCAGGCAGGACCAAACATCGAGGTGTTCAAAGCTGGCCCACTTTGAAATGTTGATGCACATACAGACGGAGGCACATCATGAAGGTGGGAACTGCTCTAATACATCCGCGGGATTGCTGATAGATGAGGAATTATCTGTGTAACTTTTTTTATTTGCAGTCTACGGTGTGAATGTGCCACACGGCGGCAGTGTAATCTTTCCAAAAACCTCATGACCGTTGAAGTGTGCGTGCGTGTGTGTGTGTGTGTGCGTGTGTGTGTGTGTGTGTGTGTGTGTGTGGTCGATACTGCAAAAATGTCACCATTAACAAGTAATTTAATCGAATATCTTAAAAAGCATTTTCTCTTAAAAATTTGAAAAAGAAAATATGCCACTAGGGTGAATTTCACTTGTTTTTCGGTGCAAATCAACACCTTTCAATAACAGCTTCCAAAGAACATGATCCTGATACTAGTGGGGTAAAATCTGCCTTATTTCAACATATTGCCACTGAGGCTGTTTGTGGAAAATCCCTGAAACCAGGCTGCCGTGTCCCAGCCATGCTGTGATGGATATTCATAGCTCTGCTGGAGAGGAAACATTGCTCAGCTCTCCCATTAGAGACGGGTCCACTTCATTAGTGCGTCTGATCATCTTATATAAGCTTCATTATTATGTAGTGCATCACGTTTCCCACTGCTTTTTTTCTCGCTCCCTCTGGTTCACTCTTGTCTTAAAAGGAGTGAGTCCCATGTGCGCATCTCCAGGCCTATGTTTTAGTTTAGGGTGAAAACTGAACGTTTTGACATTAATTGCCCCAAGAAGATTAACTAATGTCACAAATCAGTCCAAAGTCACCATGTCCAAATGTTGTCCGAGAATACGACTACTTTTAAAAAAAAAAGAAGTAGCCTAATCCTATACTATGCTATCATCATGTCATGTCTGTAAAATAGGTCAAGCAATCATGCCACAGAAAAGGCTAATAATTCAATAGGAGTTATAAAATACCATAAAGGAGATTAAAATACCACATGTTGCCAGACCCACCAGTAGCCTATTATACAGTACCTTAGCTTAGGTGAGTCCAAATTGTATCTTGTAGTTTTTGTTTTTCTAATGCTGAGCAATTAGCAAGCAACCTATGTCCTATACCTGCCATAAGAGATAAGATCACTATGAACTCACTGCCCTATAGGAATATCACAGGAATTTTCATTATAGTGTTATAGTGAGTTTTCGTTAGCCATTGAAACATCCCGAGCTCCTCTGGTCCCTCCTGAAATAATAATAAGATTCATAATGAAGCCAGAAATGTATTTGGGCCCTGATGCAGCAACTAAAAAGTCCCTCTCACCAAAAGTTTCGGCTTCATACAGTATGATCCTATCAGGTTATGACCAAATGATAACACTAGATGGCACACTGACTGAGGCTAGTGTCGGGAAAGATACAGTTAAGACTTCCATGGGAAAGACCCCCTGCTGTCGCTCTCCAGTAGCTCTGCTTGCTCTTCAATGCGCTCCGGCGCACAGCAAAAACACCATTGAGGGAATTTGGTTAGTACACTACAAAAAATGTTAACAAGTCATTTATTTATTTATTTATTTTTTATCTCGTATCGAGTCTTAAAATCTTCTTAAAAAGAGTGAAATAATTTGCCGGCGTGATATCATTTCATTTGTTTCCAATGCAAATCAGCTTGTTTTCAGAATTTTGTTCAATTAAGTGTGAAAGCCTATACTAGTGGAGGGATCTGCCTTATTCTATTGTTCCAAGTTATTGACAATTGTTGAAAACAGCGAAACTGCATTGGAAACAAGTGAATTCATGTCACCCCGCTGGCAGAGTTTCCCCACTTGTTTCAAGAAAAAATAGATTTAAGACTGAACATGAGACTAAATGCCTTGTTTCAGATGCGCATCTTTTGCAGCGTGGACGCTCCGCCCTCTCGGCTGTCTCCGGCGCTGCGCTTTAAATAGCAGCTGTTTAAAAGCTCCTCTCCATTCTCCTGTCCGCTGTGCAGCACCGCAGTCCCCTCTCAGCCCGCAGTCCCACTCATTCACACACATTTAATAAGCACTCAACATCCCGCAATGTCAGCCGCCAGCACCGAGACCAGTGCCCCGCTGCCCGCTGCCGGCGGCCGCGTCTTCTTCCAGGCTGCGCCCGGCGTGGGCTGCGCGGGGTCCGGCCCCATAACCAGGGACGACCCGGTCCAGAAGAAACAGGGCAAAGTGACGGTCAAGTACGATAGGAAGGAGCTGCGGAAAAGACTCGTCCTGGAGGAGTGGATCATTGAGCAGCTCAGCGAGTTGTACGACTGCGAGGTGAGTGGAGCATGGAGGCGTTAATTCACTAAAACCCTAGCGTCCCTGCATGTGACATCATTTGCCACCAAAACTTCCCAAACCTGCACATATGGGCTGAATTTCGGGGGTCAAGTGGAACAGTGACTGACTAGATATCTGGTCAATGATAGATTATTAGACGCAAGTCACCAAACTGTCTTGCACAGACACACTCAGAGGGAACACTGGTCCTTAACACTGACAATTTTACTGTGTGGTGTGATTTTTTTTCTATATGGCTTCCAAATGAATTTCTGTCTATTTTTGCTTGCTCTTTGCTCTCCATTGCATCGTTAAACCATACAAGATCAAATTTTGGACTCACCTAAGCTAAGGTACGGCAGGTGCTTATAGCCTGCCATTTTTTTGTCGCCCATGATCCCCCCTTCCCCCCTCCCCCTCTCCCTGACCGACTTTACTCTATGCCCTTGAGTTGCATCCATGGATGTATTCGACCAGAACTGCAGCTGAACTCAGGCTCTAGTGATTTCAAATGCTTGGAAGCCTTTTGTCATTGCAAAGGCGTCAGAATAACGCACAATCCGTATTTCCCCAGGACCCTTACCTCTTACAGTGAATAGCCTGTGTGTCCTTACTACTGCTGGCTTCTCGGTCTCTCTTTGTCCTCTGTAGCATGGACATTCACTGGCGTTTTGACTAAAAGCGAGGATGCAGCCGGAGCCGCTTTGCTTAAAAGCAACACAAAAGCTGGGTGGTTCATAATGTGGTTCTCCACTGAACCACCGGACCCTGTCTGCCTCCGACACGGTCTATTTTCTCCTCTCTTCTGCTCTCCGCCGCTGAGGCAGAGCAAAAGATGAATGGCTCAATGAGGTCGACAGGGAGTGCGGGAGAAACCGCACGGCTGCGCCTTTTACGCGTCAAGTCGCCACCGTCTATTTCTCCTTCAGCGAGCCTGTCCATCACCCAATAAAACGGGTAATTTGTTAAGATTGAGAAATTGCTACCGCGGGCATGTCATTTTTCCTGTCTTTGACATACATTATTAATGGTAGTGGACCTTTTACATCTGAGAGCAAAAAGGCATATTACATCGAAAACCAAATGAAAGAGCCTCCTGCAGCTACAGTATAGCATTAGATACTCCGTTTTTGTGTGAACCAACACATCATGTGGTGGAATTAATTCCTGCGTCGCTTCTATGGTAATTTTCTGACCTTTTAAACCCTTTTCACCCTTCGCGGGAGGGTCTTTCCGCAGACGATATTGACAACCCAATTATTTTGCGCGCTCACGTCCGCAAGACGCATTCTTTAACATTTAAGGAGGGAAGGAGAGCGCTATGGGGTGTCCTGTGTGTGTGTGTGTGTGTGTGTGTGTGTGTGTGTGTGTGTGTGTGAGAGAGAGAGAGAGAGATAGAGAGGCAGACAGACAGATAAAGAGAGAGACTCCATGGGGTGACTGTGAGTGCATGTGCGTTAGTGTGTGTGCACGCGCGTGCGTGTGCCGTGCCACACACAGTATGCTGCCAGAGCGAAGGGGGGGAGGGGAAGGAGCAGAGGAAAGAAGGGCAGTGGGTTAAAGGAGGATGTGCTGATGCTGTGACTTTCCTCACCAGCCAATCGCCTCCTGTGGCTCTGACCCCCTTCCTTACAGTGAGAGGGTCTGCACTGTACACACACACACATACATACAGTGGACACACACACACACACACACACATACGTCTGTCATCTCAGGCGTAACAGGCATACACACGTGCACGCACTCATTAACATGTCAGAAGGAGATGTATATGATGTGTGTGTGCCCGCTGACATGCATGTGTGTGCATGTAGTTATTCATTTATGCAATATGTGTATGTACACTGTCTCTGATTATCATAAATAGCCTATCTATGGCAATGCGAGCAGAGTTACAGAGGGAAAAAATCTGTACTGATGACTAACAAAGACAAATCACAACAGGACGCTGAATTTAGATCTCAAAGCGTTGTTGTCTGTCTATCGCTGACATCTTTTCTCTCACTGCTGACAAATATATTTTCATTATTGCCATGCAAATATTACTCCCTCCTACAAAGACTGCAGGCAAATAGACTATTCAAACTGCACACACATGAAAAGCTATCATGATCTCATACAGCCCAAAACCTTGATTTCACTATCTGTTACCTATTGAACCATCACTACGAGTTAGTCTGTTTGAAGCCATCTAGCCTTCAGTTGGTGTTTTTATGGCTGCCGTCTTGTTTGCAGACTGCTTCCTCTGTTAATAGTCGCGCTGTGGTTCAGTCCCAGCTTGAAAAGAGCTGCAGCCTGTCTGAGAGAGAGGGCTGGTTTGCATTTCAAAGGCAGCTGAGCTCTTGGCTGGGAGTCAGCCAGTCATCAGCAGGTGCACTTGATCTACAAGTCGTGTGATGCTTTGACACGGATCGACCGATCTATTTGATGTTCAGACGGAGGGCTGTAGTGTAGCGCAGGGCCCAGGGTTGATCTGAGCCAGGCTCGTCTTGGGCATGCAGTCATTCGCCTCGGTCTTGGTCTTCTAATAGATGGTGAGGTTTTGTATTTCTGCCTGAGATTTGTTCAATGCAAATGCTTATTTACATGAATAGTCAAAAACTTTGTGTAACAAAGTCACAAGATGCAATCTCTCCAGTGTGCTCCATTGTGATTGTGTTATATTCTGTGGACAAAAACACTTCAAAGTATCATTATCATTCCATTTTTTTCCCACTGTCTTGGTGTTGGTGTTGAATAAGACTTGACTCTCTGTAGTCTCTTAGTCTTGATGTGAATTTTAACCCTCCCTTCGGTCTTGACTTGGATTTGACTAGGCCTGATTTTGGTTCATCTTGAACTTAATCAAACTGTCATACTGCAGTCCTAGTTTAGATTACAGTCTAGATTTCCCCAGCAGCCTTACATTCATATTGTGTCTGTTACACAACGAATGAGCCAATAATGCATGATAATCCACTGGCTTTCTGGCATTATTTCTTAAACCTTTGCTAGTTTGATAACATACTGGCTGGAATAAGAAAGGTGTTGAATGGGTGTAGAAAGATACAGACTGTCTTTGTCACTTTGGTGCAGCTTTAAGTCTTTGTGTCTGTCATCCATCCATCTATATCTGTCCATCCATTGGGAATGATGACAGCGCAGTGTTTGAGCAGGTGGACTTTACTGCTTTAGTGTTTGGTCACATGACAGTAAACAGGAAGTCACACTCCCTTCATGCCTGTTAACACCTCCGTGCTCGGATGGGAGACAGACACAGGTGTGCGTTTTTGTGTGTGTGTGTGTGTGTGTGTGTGTGTGTGTGTGTAACTGCTGATGAGGCAGTGCTGGTCTGGCTTTAAGGTCAGCTTCTGTATCACTTTCATATGAAAACCTGATACCAGTGTAGAGAACATCACAGAGGTTTGTGTGTGTGTGTGTCTGTGTGTGTGTGTGTGCGTGTGCGTGCGTGTGTGTGTTGATACTGAAATTGTTCGAGTGAAGAAGGGGTCAAATCATATGAGAGGAATGGATTTCTTTTTCTTTCTATAATGTCGCTTTTGTTCAGAAAAATGCTGTGTGTGCATGCGCAACACAAGACCATGACAGTGATAATGCTGTGTTTCCATTTCAACTTCATGCATCATCATCACCATGCAAGTCAGTCCAAACATTATTCACTACACAAAAATCATCTAGCTATCTTAAGGAAGATCAGAATGACAGAATGACAAAATGAATCAGCCAATTTCAACATTTCTTTGTCCACTTTGTCCCGCCACATTTTCCTTTCCCCATCTCCTTTCTTTCTTTCATTAAAAAGGATTTTCTTTCAAGTATTCATTTTCTTTGTATTTGTCTTCGGTGTATAGCATTAAGTCTTCCCTTTACTATTTTCTCTCTCTCTCTCTCTCTTTCTCTCTCTCTCTCTCTGTCCCCCTCTCTCTCTCTCTCTTTCTCCCTCTCCCTTTCTGGGCTATAGGATAACAGAAGGTGAGTTCTGTCAGAGATGGATTTCTCTCTGCTCTCCTGGGAGATGTTGCCTCTGTTCATGTTTGCTGTTCAAAGGACAGAGAGGAGAGAGAGGAAAAGGAGAGAACAGAGGAAAGGGGCGAGTTTTATCTAGAGAGAGAGAGAGAGAGAGAGAGAGAGATACTCAAGTACATCCAGTACAGCCCTTAAGGCAGTGCAGGACAGGAACATTGGACTGGTATTTGCTGGCTTGTTTAGTTGTCAGCATCTCTCTCTCTCTCTTTCTCTCTCTCTCTCTACCTCTGTCTCTACCCCTCAGTCTCTCTCCCCTGTCTCTTCTCGCCCTTCCTCTGTTATGCTATTGACCAACCAAGTCATTGTTTTGGTTCTCCTCATTAGCTAGGTTTAAAGTAACAATCCGTGACATTTTCACATAAATAAATATCTGTTTTGCTACTGTATACCACCGATTGCTATAAAACAATAGTGATTCATCCTGTACCCAGGTCTTTCCCGGGAAAAATCATCTGGCACACAGGAAGTGATGCATTTTGGAATAAATAGAAGAAGAACTTGGTAGTTAACATGAGCAGCGGTAGCCACCATGGCTGAACAGACAAAGAAAAGTCCAAGGAAAAAAACGTCACAGTACCGGTCACACTTTTTTTGATTGATTTTGATTGGGGGTTTTTTGACACTGTTTGATAACCAGGTGATTCAAAAATAAAATTTGAATCGGTAAAAATGCAAAAAGCCTTTACACTACCCGTACATATATGCGACAAATGCGTTGACAAAAACTAAAAAACTAAAAATGTTTTTTTCACAATAGTGAGGCAATCTTATCAAAATTTGCTGTTTCCATTCAGCGCTTCTAGTTCGACACATCATAATTCCCATGAAAATTCTGGTTTGTAAACCCAGCTAATCTCTCACTCTACTGCAGGATAATCCTCATTTCCTCAACCTTCCCTACCTTATTCACTACCTCCAGAAATGGAAAAGGAGGCATATAAGCACACTCACTCATTTTTTTTTTTTTTTTTTTTCTAATTAACCCTACGTTCTCTCTCCATCCGTCCTCCAACCCAGAATGAGCCCATTATGAGAGACTGGGCTGAACTGGTTTAGAGTGGGATTTAATGCTGAGGTCAAGTTCAGGTGATTAAAAGGTAGAATGTGTCAGCATGGTGACGAATCTGTCTGTCTGCACCTCAACACAATCAATAGAGGCTGTTAAGAATAAGACAGCAGATTAGGGCTTCTCTTTATGTGTGTGTGTGTGTGTGTGTGTGTGTGTGTGTGTGTGTATGAGAGAGAGAATTGAGAGAGTGGTAAATCTATTGTAGGCTAGCAGACTCTGCAGTTTGTGTGTGTTGTGTGTGTGTGTGTGTGTGTGTGTGTGTGTGTGTGTGTGTTGCGCTGTCGGGGTGCTTGCTGCAGAATAAGGGGAGAGACACACTGTAATGTCCTACTTTTCCATGGCTCAGCGTCAATAGAGCCCCACTCAATGAAGCTTATTCATGTGTACAAGCACAGACACTGCCAGCAAACAGTGCTCTGCCCTAGGGCCGTGTGTGTGTGTGTGTGTGTGTACGTGTGTGTGTGTGTGTGTGTGTGTGTGTGTGTGTGTAGCCATACATGTGTGGTTTTTGAGCTGAATGAGATATTGCGCTGTTCTGTGGCAGATATGGGGTGGCAAGCAGTCGGGGGTACTTCCCATGAATGCATGAACACATGCACACACATGCAAGGATGCACACACCCACACACCCACACACACACACACACACACACACACACACACACACAGGGTCAGTGTACAGTGTGTTTGGACTAAATGGAGCAAGGGGAAGTGGGAGACACTAGCCCTCAGGCACAGAACATCTTCTCATGGATAATACTAACCTAACTCTAATTCTCCTCTGTCTGCTCTCTCTCTCTCTCTATTTATCTCTCTATTTCTCTATCTCTCTCTGTCTTTCTCTCTCTTTCTCCCTCCCTCTCTGTCTGTGGGCGATCAATGCAATAAGGGGGGTTGGTTTGGTTTCCACACTGATTCCTGTTTTGTGTAGGAGGGTCTGTCTCGGGGCAGATGTATGTGTGTGTGTGTGTGTGTGTGTGTGTGTGTGTGTGTGTGTGTGTGTGTGTGTGTGTGTGTGTGTGTGTGTGTTTGTAGCTAAGGGAGTCTGGGTTGTGTTTCTATGCGCCCCCTGGCATCAACACCAACTTCTAGGTGGAAAAAAACTGGAGCATCTTTGTCTCTTTCTCTCTTTCTCTCTTTCTCTCTGTATCTTTATTTCTCTTTGCATCTCTCTCTCTCTGCCTTTCTCTCTCTCTATCGCTCCCTCTCGCTCTCTCTGTCGCCTCCCTCCCTGCTTCTCTCCAATGACCTTGTCAATAACACTTCCCCCCCCTCTTGCCTGTCCTCTGTTCTTGTTGGGAAGGTGAACCAACATGTATCATGTGAACCTCGTAGGGCAGCGGAGGAAGAGACAACGCTGCAATTCAAGCCAAGTCATTAGCAACGCTCAATAGGGTCAAGAATAGCATGCTGGACCTTATGAGGCTGGCTAGCGCTGGGATACACACACACACACACACACACACCCACACATACACACACATATTGACATACACAGACATTATGTTATCATGTAGGTTACTGTTACACTGTATGCTATACATACCGTATATACTGCACATGCACACATTGACATACATGCACACACACACTCTCTCTCTCGCACACACACACACACACACACAGATTTATTCAGGTACACACACCCATTATTTTATCATCCAGGTTACTGTTACTCTACGGTTTATCAAGAAATTTTCCTCTTTCATTCCTTTTTTGTCCATACAGATGTGCGTTCGTCACCTCTGACAGCTGATGGATGTGATTCATCTCAGCGATCAATTGAACAACTCTCACTGTGACTGATGACAGGAAATGAGCTGACTTGATTACCTCATTATTTAGACAGTGGGTGTTCTCCGTTACACCGATCCTATAAGCTTTTAGTGAGCGTTACACCAATCCAATGTGCTTTAAAAATCCATGGAAGGCAGTGGGCGACTGCACAATTAAGGGAGAAGAGTAAGAAAATAGCAATGGAACAATGGGAGCGTTGGGACAGAGCAGAGAGAGAAGGTGAAAGAATGGGAATGAGAGAGAAGAAGGAGAGAGTAATACATGTAGGCATTAGAAACCAGGATCCAGAATTGCCACCATTAATTCAAGTATTACAAATTGATTGATAGATCCGCCTATTGGGAAACTGATTAATTGCACGGCTGTTTGAGTGACCCTAATGTGTTTATGGATCTGGAAGAAGAAGGTCATTGTTGTGCTTGTTATCTCTACTGCGAAAGGCAGACACTCATCTATCTGCCATTTAGATTGCACAGACAAGAATAGATACTTGCATAGTCAGTGGGAATTTGTGTGTGTGTGAGAGTGTGTGTGTGCATGCGCGTTGACACATTTCATATAGCACCTGCAGACACATGCATCTGCTGCTAAACAAATCAGAGGTGTTGACAAGAAGGCCTTTTAGTACTCCGATAGCTACCAGCTGTTAAAACAGATATAAACACACACACACACACACACACACACACAAAGGTGTCAAATATCTATCTCAAAACCAGGGGGAAAGGTTAGAATGTGTTTGTTCCCCATTTTGTCATCTCTCCAGCCCTCGCTCTCTCTCTCTCTCTCTTCATCCTGCTGTCAGCCTCTCTGCTCTTCCTCCTCTCTCTCCCAGACTGCGGACACCCACCTGTTTTTTTATCCTCCTCTGTGTGTCCTTTCCTGTGTTTCTTCCCTCCAGCATTTATTCTACCTTGACCCCTGATGCTTTCACGTACATTTAGATTTGACATTTTAAGCCTTGCTGTCATCTGCAGCTTACAATGAGTGCAACGGCATAAAAAGCTTCAGTTCCCAGTGTTCAGAGAAGAAATAAAAAAGGCAACATTAAACATGGCATCTCCCACGAATGATGCAGACCCCCGCTGGGCCAATCAGTAACACATATGCCACTTTGTTTTGATCTGTAATTGTAGCGCACACCCCTCGGGCCAATCAGTGTAATTTAGAAAATGAGCAAACACAGTGGGAAGACGCATCATTTCCCCAAGTTTCGTCAAAATCCGATCAACATCGTCTGAGATATCGTGTGTGATGGACGAGTGAAAAACAAGCAAATGGAAGGAAACCAATCCTTAGCCCCTAACCTCAATCTCACTGTGGGAGACAAAAATAAGAGCTAAGGAGAGAAGCAGGTTTTCCTTTTTTTTTTTTTTTTGCTGTCAACATCCCTTTCTCACTTCTTGCCTGTTCCATTTCTTCTCCGTCCACTGTGGCTCCCCAGTCTATTAACCCTGTGTTCTGTGTTTATGGGCTTGGCTGTGATAATATAATTCGGTCATGGTGGCTCTAGATTTCTCTACCGACCCTGGGGAGGCACGTCCTCTCTGTCTGCTGCACAGCGGAGAGAGAGAGGGAAAGAAAAGGAGAAGATAGAGAGACAACAAAATGTCTGCTGCTTGTTAAATTGAATTATCGGGCTTGCAAGTCTAAAATGAATAGCCTAAATACTGTTAAATATAGTCTTTAAGTCCTAAAATACAGATTTAAAGAAAAGGTCTTAAAACCAGAACAGCAACTGACAAGCCATTTCAAGTAATTGATATGAATTTAAAATTTTAATGATATTCAAATAATTTTGGCAAGAAATCAGCCCAGACAAACATAACTATTCAGTTTGAATTGATGTTTTTTTCTTTGTTTTGTCATTTTTATGTTTATTTTTGTTTAGAAAATTAGTCTTTAGATTCAATTCAGCTGGTGTTAAGAGGTCTTAAAAGGCATAAATTTAAATTTAAATTTAACGTGCTGTCAGCTGCAGAGAGATTGGAATTTAAAAAGACTGGAGATTGCCTGAAGATAGAATAAGGGGAAGAGTGGCTGTAAAGAGAAAGACCAGGGATAAAGAAATGGAAAGGCATTCAGAGGGTGAAAGGAAGAGACGCTGAGTTTCACAGGCTGACATTGACTTTCTTGTCTTTCTATGACATCTCCTCCCATCCCAAGGCGGTCCAACTAATCACTGGTTCCATTGTCAACAGACCTAGACCATTTATAAACTGGCTGTTTACAAACACTGACTCACTCTTTCTGCTTGGCTTAGGGAAAAGATTCATAACACGGTCGTCATTCACACGTGTGTGAGAGAGAGAGTGAGCGAGAGAGAGAGAGACTGAAAGAGAGAGCACATTATTGTTTTGACTTTCAAAGTCTGTGGGTGTGTGCATGTGGGTGTGCACCTTACTTGTATGTCTACCTTTGCATGTGCGGGCAGGCTATGCAGTGATATAATGGTAAATGAAAAGCTGGGTAAACCATGACCTGCAGTGATCATCATAAGGCAAACAACCACCATCATTAACCAAAATCAATTATATTTACATAGAAAACATTAATTTTAGACCCTTTCTTTGTATAATCAGTGTGAGGTATACTATGAATTTATATCATTAAGACTCATGTCATCTTAAAAAAAAAGAAAAGGTACTGAGTTTAGGTGGGCTTACCTTTCACTACATCCCTGCTTATACATCTTTATAATAAATTCCTTTCTAATTGTAGTGTGCCTCAGAATTTGAACAAATGTCTTGACTAGCTGGTTAGTACCCTGGCTGGCTGACTGAACAAATTTCGTGACTGGCTGGCTGCTAGTGACCCTGGTGCTATTGATGTTTTCAATCCGGTTTGGCTGGAAGCGTTACTCTGCACTGAGGGCAAAGGTCCCACTGGGCCCCAGCCATCAATACACCGGCCTCAGGGAGGAACCCTCTGCCTCATACAGTTAAATACAGTTAAAGGAATCATGAACCCCTGAATCACAAAAATGTGAAATAGTCTCACAAGTAAGGCGCTGACATTTTGAGGATTGAATCCAGAAGAGAGATCTAAATTAGAATTTTCACTAAATGAATTAATAAGAGGATGAACTGCTTTCTAGTATTTTTACTTTAATATAACACAGTGGCATATTTCACAGCATGGCACATGTACATCAGGAGGTGCTGTGGCAGCCAGTGAGAGCTGTTTTTACATTCTTGGCATTGAGTCAAGATCATTCAAAGCAGGCATCGGACTCCAAGAAGGGTGCACCTTGTCCCCTCTCCTGTTTGTGATATTCATGGACAGGATATCAAGGCACAACTGAGGTCTGGAGAGTGTCCAGTTTGGTGACATTAGGGTGGCATCTCTACTGTTTGCAGATGATGTCATTCTGCAACACCAAATGCATTGTATCAGACTGTGGTGGTGAAGAAAGAGCTGAGCCACAATGCAAATCTCTCGATTTACTGATCGATCTTCTTTCCGATCCTCATTATGGTCACAAGCTCTTGGTAGTGGCCGAAAGAATGAGATCGGGTATGCAAACAGCCAAAATGAGGTTTCTACGCAGGATGCCTGGCCTCACCGTGACAGGGTGAGCTCAGCGATCTGGAAGGACCTCAGAGTTGAACCCCTGCTCCTCCACGTTGAGAGGAGCCAGTTGGTTCAGGCACCTGGTAAGGATGCCACCCAGGTGAATCCCGCTGAAGGTGTAGCAGGCACGACCGACTGTAGGAAACCTGGAGCAGACCCAGGACACGCTGGAGGTACTACATGTCCCAGCTGGCCTGGGGGCACCAAGGGATTCCTCAGCAGCAACTGGGGGAAGTTGCTGGGGAAAAGGACATCTGGGTTGCTCTGCTTGCCTTGCTGCGACTGTGAACCTGACCTGGATAAGCGGCTAGAATATGGATGGACAAATGGGACATTCACCTCAGAATGATGTTCCAAAATTCAGCACATATATAGTGTTTTATTTTTCACTGACTTTGAGGATGAATTCTTCCTTCAAACCCCTCTCTTTCTACCAGTTCCGCTCTCTGATACAGGATGTCCTCTGGAGTATGGCTGAATCAGCTGCTAAAGTTTTTGCTGCGGCAGCTGACTTTATCCAGTGAAGTCACATCATCTGTGCTGTACGGGTTCAGCAAATTGCAGCGCTGGAGGGGGTGGGGGGTGGTGGGACGGTGCTCAAAGACTGTGGGAGGAGAGGCTGGGGAGGGATGGAGGGGAGGGGGAGGAGAAGAAGAGATGAGGGGATCCCTTTCTAGCATCCTACATCCTGTCAAGACTGAAGACTGTTCCAATGGGCATGTGGGAAAATACCTAAAGCGCCTTATAGATACAGCAAACCAGCGTTCCCACACATTTTCCATTTTAAAATCCCATATTTTCAAGACCTTCGTTTTTAGGCAATTGACACTTATCACTCTTTGTTTTATATATCTGACTATAAAGGGCGGATAATATTACTGATCCTTAATAATATACACCATTTGTCTCAAAGGCAAGCAATGTGCAGTTTGGGGGGTCAGTTTCTAGACATTTCCAGACCTTTTTGAGATATGGGAATTTTCTAAATCGTTTTCCATACATTTCCAGACTTTTCCAGACCTTTGTGGGAACCCCAGAAAACTCACTGCCTCTATTTGATCCTTTCTCTTCCTTCTCTCTACCTTTGTCCTCTTGCTCACCTTGAATCCACTCTTCTTCTCAGCTCTTTTACCTGTGTCATCTCCACCCTCCATCTCTCTCTCTATCTCTTTCTCACTGTCTCATAAGATGAATGCATCCCACCTTGAGCTCCCCCTCACTTTGATGTGACACAGCATGGCAGTGCAGAGAGAGAGAGAGAGAGAGAGAGAGAGAGGGAGAGAGAAAGCTGAGCTGTGAGATTTCCTCTGTTGCCTTCTCCTCCTCTTGCTTCCCCTCTGCCTCATCATCACCGTGACCCACTTATCCGTGCGCTCCCTCTCTCCCTCTCATTTTCTCATCTATCCATCCTAATTACTCCTCTCCTGCACACCTCTCTCCTTTCCTCTTCCCTTTTGCAGTCCTTCTATACCTCTCCCTTCACTCCCATGGCATTTCCCCTCTTTCTCTCTACATGCCGTCCCTCCTTTTATATTCCCCCTTTATTTCGTAACATCCACCTGATGAAATCCTTCATGCTGTCTTTTTTTTCTCTTTCTCTTTTACATCATACTCTTTCGTGACTTTCTTCCTGTGTACAATATTGTCTGCTGGGACATTTTTCTTCTTTATCATCTCACGCTGTTATCTATCGGCATTCTCCTTACTTTCTTCCTGTCCTACCATTTCTCTCTCTCTCCCTCCCTCTCTCACTCTCTCTCTCTTTCTCTCTCTCTCTCTCTCTTTTCTTTATCACTTGCATACAGAGCTGAGATGAAAGAAGAGTGGGCATATTTATTATCTTAATCACTGGATACCTTCCATTTGAAACTAAATCAGCCTCTATCTCTCCCTCTGTATGTGTGTGTGTGTGTGTGTGTGTGTGTGTGTGCGTGTGCGTGTGCGTGTGCGTGTGCGTGTGCGTGTGCGTGTTCTATATTCTCTATGCTATGTGGGGGATCTGTCGATGTCAGCCACACTGTGTGTATTATTGAGATAGTCAGTTTCAATGTACCAGTATAGGCAGAGACTGAATGTTCCTGTGCTCTTTGCACCACTGAAACATAAGCATACTCACACACACACACACACACACACACACACACACACACACACACACACACACACACACCTACATGGACACACACACACACACTCTTGAGACTGTCAGGAGAGAAAATCATAACTGACAGACAGCAGCGTCAATTGCCAAGCCTCCATCTGCAGGATCTTCACCTGACAGCTGTCATGATCCTGAGGACAAAACCAATCTTTTTGCTATAGCTACCACCCCACTCTGCAACTGTCTCACACTGATGCTAAACTAAACCTAATGCTACAATAAACTGCAGTACAATTTATCATTTATCATTTATTCAAACCTCAGACTTACTGGCTACCAAATAGTCACAAGGGGCAAAAAGTGTGTAAGTGCAAAAGTTGTATTGCTTCTGCATAAATATTAGAGTACATACGAGTAAAAGCAGATAGACGCTGTAGAGCGTTACAATACAAGCGTATGCATGTTTCATTTTGAATCAGGCCATTCCAGGCCATTCAGGCCATTCCAGGCCAACATTCATTAGCCTGGAATTTCATCTCTGTGCTCCCCTGAACATTTCATTTGCCCAAACAGACTTTATTTCCATGGTGAAACAAAGTTCTGTTGTGGCTTTGACAGCTTTTGTATCAAGCAGCGCAAGCTAGCTGCTAGCCGCTAGCTGCTAGCCGCTAGCTAACCAGTCATTAAATAGATTGTGGATCCTTTTGCATTAGTCCCACAACCTAAATTAGGACTATTTTAGGTAGCACACCTGCGTAATATAATCACCTTGCTATATAGCCCATGAGTAATAGCGCTATAGCAATTATCTCTTCAGATAGGCATCCATTATTAGCCGCTGTTCAAAAGAAAACTGGTAATTCTCGTTCGCAGGTAGGCAGGCTGTGAATAGGAATTAGCAGTGAATCACTCGGCTAAGTGAAGTGATTCTCTGTGACAAGGAGTTTGACTCTGTGTTCGTGTGGACTGTTTGAATAGACACTGCGGTGAGTCACGGGGTCGGGCCGCTTACATTAGGCTTGATTCACCTCATCGCAGACCAAGCAGACTGAAAACGCTGCCGGCTGCTTAGCAGTCGGTGAAAACAAGTCTGACACACGTGCACATATCCGCACACTTTCTTTACACACAACAGACACACTGTCTCTCTCGCTCCGCTGCTCTGAATCTCTCCTTTGCTTGCTCTCTCTCTCTCGCACATACACAAAGTTGCCTTCATTGCAACAAACACTCTTTCTTGTCCTCTCTCTTGCACACACACTTGCCTCTATACTTAAACACACTCGCTCTCTCATTCTCTTTCCTTCAATGTCTGTTTCTCTCAATCTCTTTCTCTTGAACACACACACACACACACACACACATACAAACACACAAAGTTGCCTTCATCCACAACAAATGGTCTTTCTCTCCTACTCCACACACACACACACACACACACACACACACACACACCCATGCCTTTACACAAAAGGACACTAACTCTCTGTTTTTCTCGCACACCTGTATACTGCCTGGCATAATTAGGTTGTTTCTTCATTTCTACCTGGCTTCTGTTTGTGTTTTTGAGATCACATTAAAGGAAAAACAAAACCATCTGCTGCTGTTACACACGTGGGAATATTTTGCTATCCTCCACACGATATATATATTTATTTAACATCGTTAATCCAGAGTTGAGCATGGCTTGTTAAGGATGAGGTTCTGTACGCCTGTATTCGAACCTGTGCCTCTATCTGCTGTATGTTACAAACTTGTGTATCGCACAAAAAGCAGACCTTTCTGTTGTATTTATTTGAATGTATTCCTGTGAGTGTGTGTGAGAGAGTTTGTGTGTGTGTGTGTGTGTGTGTGTGTGTGTGTGTGTCTGTCTGTCCGCCTGTCGCTTTCTCTCTCCTGGCAGTGTGTGCTGTCATTCTGTCACCCTCCACTGATGGCTAGATGGAAAATTGTTTTCCCCAGGGTTGTGGGTGTGACCAGGACTATTTTAGGCCCTCAATCACCAGCAGGCCAACAACACGATGTGTGTTTATCTGCATGTAAGTGTTTGAGTGTGTGTGTGTGTGTGTATGTTTGTCTCTCCATTCCTGTCATTTCACACAATATATTTAACACGCTTATGCACTCTGCCACAAGCCACAGAGAGAAACAAAGCCCTCTGCTCAGCGCTTCTCTCCGGAAGATTGATGGTGGCTAATAAGACGGGTGTGTGTGTGTGTGTGTGTGTGTGTGTGTGTGTGTGTGTGTGTGAGAGAGAGTGTGTGTGAGAGAGTGTGTGAGTGAAGTTTTGCATGTCGTCTGCGTTTGCCCGCAGCCTTGCTCCAAACACAGCCCATGCTTCCTCTAGTCATCACCAATCACTATGGCAGAGGGTGACGGACTGCCTGCTGACAACTGGAAAAGCCGGGGGTACACACACACACACACACACACACACACACATACAGGAGTCAGAATGAGTGATAGATAGATAGATAGATAGATAGATGGGTTTTTTTGCCCTTCACTGACCCAAGAAGTGGGTCAGTGTGCTACATTCCCTCCTGACAGACAGTCACTTCACTGTTAGTCATTCTAATTCACTTATTCATCTCTCTTATTGAGTTAGGCTACCATTTCTCTCCTTATGTAAACCACAGTGTGTGAGCAAGACACTAAATCACAGTCGATTTTCTGCATCTTCTTTCTTATCTCTCATTTTTTGCCATTTATCACCGAGGCGGTGATCTCTGTATTCTGCTCACACCTGCCTCGAGCTTGCAGGTCGCTGCTGTCAGGTGAAAACAAGTTGACTTTTCTGGAATTTAGAACAACAGCCTTCTTTTCTGACTGACAGGCCCATTCGTTCAAGAAATGCGAGTTTGGATTTTGAATGGGTTTCATGGGTCGTAGGTTCATGGGACTTGCTGAACCTATAAAGGTCAGAGGGGGGTGACGTATCCTGCTGACATACATTTTTTCTGAACCTCGTACCTCCAAAATATCAACTTTGCAGTAACAAAAAAAACAGGCGTTTTTAGCCTGTTTTAAGTATATTCATATAAGAGTTTATCTAATGGGGCTTTGAAAGGGTTTCTTAAACCCACGAGATGGGAGAATTTTCTCAACCCATATAGGAGCATGTAATCCTTTAATTGACGCGAAAATCACCAAAATTGGATTTACATGGTTTTCACATGACAAGAGCGATATGTTCCTCACTCTTAACTCTTTCCCTCCCTCTCTACCTGAAGAGTTCAGCTGTATAACTCGACATGGCCGTCTCCCTTTCTCTCTCCCTCCCTCCCTCTCTATCCATCCATTCATCTATCCGTCTTCTATACTCAATTTGAAACAGTGCATCTTTCCTCTGAGGTTTTTACATTAGCATGTAACCTCTGTCCTCTGGTTCCGCAGCACTGGTATGTTAATAGATGACAGGCTTTGATACGTTCCACCATATTCCCTCGTTTCTCTGCCTTCCTTTTCCTCCTTTTTGTTTTTGTTTTTTTAACGAGGGGGATTTCAGAGCGAGACCCTCTCACTAAGACGCGGAGAGAGATTTCTGAGAAAGAGGTCGAGGGGGGGACGCTCGTCTGCGGAAAGACTGACATGCTTAAAATGCTCGTCGTGTAAATGCCTCTTAACGGCTCAGGAATAAGGATGAAGCTGGGGTAGCGGGGTGTGTGTGTGTGTGTGTAGAGCATGTGTGTGTGTGTGCTTGTGTGTGTGTGTGTGTGTGAACGGATGTGTTTGAGCTATGCCAGAGCTAGATAGTGAGTTTTACTGATGTCAAGTGGGATTTTTGACTGCATAAACAAGAGCTGTAAGGTTAGCTGAAGGTGAGGAATCAACATTCTCCTGTTTATTGCTCAAGTGAAAAATGTACAAATGGCCAAAATCATTCTTCTTTGAATCATCCTGATGCAGATACAGCACACATGTATGGCGGACACACCTTGCACCTTGTCTCACGTACTGTAATATAATTGCAAAGATATAATTGTGAGCTAATTCCATATTCTGTGCACATCAACCCACCCACACATAACTGATGTTACAGTGACTGAGCGCTATTGCTGAGAGCTCAGATCAAATAATCCTTCTCTCGCTGCTCCTTTGAATGACAGACCTGAATGCCAACGCAGCCTCGCGGCTAAAACATACACACATACAGACACAAACACACACACACGAGTCCTTTGCACGCCTTGTGTCTGACGCAAAACACACACATATATACACACACGCACACAGACTCGCACAGATTATGTTTATTGTGACCCGTAGGTAACAATAAACCTACAACAACACAAAATCATAGTCATAATCATAATCATCAATTCTATATGAGGTAACATATAAGTTTAAGTAGTTTAAGTATATATATATACTAATAATAGAAAAAACTATATAAAAAACTAATAATAGAAATTTAATACATTTATTTGTACAGTATGCACATGGTTCTCTGGGTTAGAACCTGACTAATTGCACTGATGGAAAGCTACGGAAGTCAGTAATAGAGAAATAATGAAATAATGATAAACAGGAATATAAACAGGTCTAGAGAACTTTGCACTGGTATCCAGAGTATCATTAGGTGTAAACATATAACTATACAGCCAGAACAGAGTTGAATATTGACTATATGACAATATGACAGATGTTGGATACCAGCAGTAGTGCTATTGTCAATTTTGCTGCTATATAGAGCCACCACTCAGAGGAAGAAGCTGTTCTTGCGCCTGGTTGTTTTGGTTCAGACTGAAGAAGGCAGAGCTCGGAAGATGTGGTGACCGGGGTGGGAGGGGTCAGCGCTTCCTCTGCACAAGCCTTGTGGTGGAACAACAAGCTTCAGAGGCACAGGGAGACCTTTGAAGTGGCGTCGAGCAGAGCGCAGCGCCTAACCACCGAGCCGCTGAGCAGCCCAGCCCCGGCAGGGCTGGCGTGGCACGATGACATTTCCATATGATGTCTCCTCCGCTTAGGGCAAATATACGTTTGGGCCTTTTGCAGCTTGGAGACCAGCGTCATCGCTGTGGAAACAGTGTTTTGGATACAGACTTGGATTTGTGTTGATAGGTGGGATGGATTTAGAGAGTAGGATGCAGTGTGAGTAAGTGAAAGTGGGTGACTGTGTGTGTGTGTGTGAGTGCGATAGGAGGTGGTGTTGGTGAGTGTTTATACCTAAGTTGGAAAAAAGACTACATGACAATGGTGATATGTATCCAAATGATGTGTTTCTGACCTGTATGCATCTCTTTGTCATAAAGTTCATATCATTCCAGTCCAAAATATGTTCACTTTGATGAGTTTACCAGTTTAATTTCCAGTTTGCTTCCTCTCCTCTTGCTGGTTTGCGTGTCACTGACTTTTGGGTGTGCCATGGTTTCAGGCTGTCACTAACCAAGAGTGTGTTTGTGTTGCAGGAGGAGGAGATGCCAGAGGTAGAGATAGACATCGACGACCTGCTGGAGGTCAGCAGTGAAGACGAGAGAGCCAGCAAACTGCAGGTACACCTTTGTGTCTGTGTTTGTGCCTACAAGTTTCTACTTAACACACACTATTATAATATACAAAGACCACTGTACAGGTGATAAAAGAGTGAAAGAGTTCTCAAGGAAAAATCCACCCTCTCTTACACTGTTGTATAGCATCAACCCACGCAACCTGCCTTGTCTACTTCTACTTCAATTAGTGTTTTCCTACATTTCCCAGAATGCCTTTCAACAACCCCCAGAGAATGTGCCTGTATTTGTTCCATTCAGCTGTGGGTTATACGTGTAGGTGGAGAGAGCAATAGCGATAGCGATGGTAAGAGCAGCGTGTTTTTTTTCTGGTCATGAAAAAAGCAAGAATCGCACCCCTGCCTCAAAACGCAGTGTGTGGCTGCATTGCATTCTGGTCTACTGAGACTTCTGTCGGTGGAGAAACTGGTACCTCTGCCTCTTCTGTGACAGATTTCTCCCTGTATGATGTCGGTGCAAAATGGTGAGTCTAGAAAGGAGCTCTTGCTCTTTGATTCAGAGGGACTGACACCAAAACGTTGACGTTCTCTGCTGATAGTCAAATTTTTTTCTGCTATCAAACTCCATTGTAGCTGCACTGGAAATATCTCAACATGACGTCATGCCATCTTCGTTTGGACAATTATCCATGGGAATAAGAAAAACACAATCAAAAACAAAATGGACCCAGAAATGCAACATGCATCACCAATAGCTGTTTTTTTTAACAGTGTTAAGGTGTTTTAGGGTGGATTTTTCCTTTAAATTACTGCACAAGTCCAGGAGTCTGTAGTGATTTGAGCACACTGTTTGAACATTATGTCCGATTCCTCTCTCTTGCTCACTCTCTCAATCTCTCTCCCTTCCCTCCTCCCCTCTTTCCAAAGGAATCACTAATAGACTGCTACAAACCAACAGAGGTGAGTATATGCTCATGTTTAGTGTGTCTTTCTCACCTACAGATTATAACACATAATGACCTAGTGGTTAGAGTGAGTAGATAGACGCTATTGACGCCCACGTGCATCATTCCATTTGTACTGTCTGTGCATTGGACCATCGTGTCCCAGATGTGTATGTGTGTGTTTAATTAACGTCCTCAACCCACACACACACACACACACACACACACACAGGAACACACACACACACA
This sequence comes from Centroberyx gerrardi, assembly GCF_048128805.1. Taxonomy (NCBI): domain Eukaryota; kingdom Metazoa; phylum Chordata; class Actinopteri; order Beryciformes; family Berycidae; genus Centroberyx; species Centroberyx gerrardi. The sequence goes on along the minus strand of NC_136014.1, from coordinate 14,189,470 downwards.
CACACACAGGAACACTGTACTGTACATTCCCTCAGCGCCAGCCCTCAAGCTATCAGACAGTTATTCTCTCTCTCCACTGTCATTGCTTCATCCTGACCTGAATACAACACATGGGCTGAAAGGACCAGACGCTACACACACACACACACACACACACACACACACACACACACATAGACACACACACATAAAAGGCAATGGAATACAAAAGAGCAACACTGCCATGTCCTGTCAAGGTTTGTCTATGTGTTAGCAAACAGATCTACTGCCTGTACACACACACGTTAAATCTGTTTACTGGTTGAGAGAATGTGTGTGTGTGTGTGTGTGTGTGTAGAGGTGTTGAGTGTTTGGGCTTGGGTGAGATGGGTTAAGCCATTTTGGTGATTAAAGGTAGCACAGACCAATCACATTACCTCAACACACGGCTATCCCTTCCTGCCTGGACTCTCCATCTGTCATCACTGTGTGTGTGTGTCTGTGTGTGTGGGCGTGTGTGTGTGTGCGTGTGTGTGTAGCCCACTGGCATTAGGTCAGCCTGTGACAACTACCACAAGGTCATTGGTATGCTGAGCCAGTGGCCAGCCAAGCTGACAGCCGTTGATGTGTCACATACACACACGCACGCACACACATGCACACACACACACACACACACACACCTAGACACATTGTAATCCCTTGTGGACGGAATAGCGCAGATGCCATTTTGAACGCAAGCCCACAAAGAAGACTTCACCGAGGGATACAGCACAGGGGAATGGAGAGAAAAGGTGTGAATGGAAAAGGAGGAGGAATAAAAGAGACAGAGAGAGAGAGACAAAGTTGAGCGGAAGCAGAGAAAGAGAGGGAGCGATCGAGGGAGGATGAAAGGAAGAACGAGTGCAGTGTGGGAAAGAGGTACGCTGGGATAATAATATCAGAACAGGAGATGAAGGGGAGGAAGTAGAGAGGGATTGAGAGAAGCAATTACAAAGAGATATTAAGAGAGGGAGGATACAGAGGGATATAAGAAGAGAGCTAGAGGGAGGGAGAGAGACAGGAACATAAGAGGAGGAGAGGAACAGAGGGATCGAGGGGAGGAGGAGGAGGAGGGAGGCGTAGTTGTCATTAATTAGGTCACGAGCTGTGTCACCTCTGCTGTAATGATGAAGATGATATTCCACCATCTTCTCCACCACAGTCTCTCTGTCTCTTATCACTGACCTCCAAACACAAGAGAAGAAGAGAGTTGTCTTTCTCTTCCTCCCTCTTACCTTTTCTCCAAATTCAGCATTTCCTTCTCTTCTTTTAATGTCACTCTCAATCAAATAAAAAATAGCTTCATTGCATGTTCAGTCGTTATGGAGACAAATGATCCTTTACCTGTGTGTGTGTGTGTGTGTGTGTGTGTGTCTCCTCCCTTGCAGGACTTCGTCCGTGAGTTGCTGGGCAGGATAAGGGGGATGAGGAAACTGAGCGCACCAACCAAGAAGGGCCTATAATGGCTGTAGTGTCAACCAACCAATCAACCATTACATCATCTTAACCGCGCCTACTCAAACCACTCAACATGGACTGTCATCACGCTCCCACAACAATAACTTCATCGAAACATAACAGCATTAATAAACATTGCGCAACCTGCAAATACGTTACCATAAAACTGCTGCATATAGCACTAGTCATTCATTTCACAATTACATAGAATGGCAAGGTGTATCAGGATAGATAGGTAAACAGAACAGAACTGACATGTTTAATAACAATACGCAATACAGCCACAGTACAATATCAAGCCCTGGAACATGCCACAACACATACAGCCGATCATAGCCGCGCTTTAACATTTATTCCACCTAATTCAACGTTTTAGAGCCATGTTGCGACCTTTCAAGCCGATGCTGTAAACCCAACAGCCATACAAACTCAAACACCAACGGAGAGAACATCTTCAAAGGGAGGGGTAAAAAAAAAAAATGTTTGTACTAGACGTGACATTAGTTGTAGCACTATGTACACACAGTGCTTCATGGTTTTTCATTTCTTTTTTTACTGAGGTGTTTTGGTGTTTACTTTTTTTGACAATGTATGTTGCCACTTATTGGTCATGTAATTCTTCTAGTCAGTTTAGCATCTGGTGAAATGTGGTCTTCAGCAGTTTTTTGGTCCTACTTCAAAGTCAACCTCCTTCTCCCCACTCCTCTGGTGTTTGCGAATTTGAGGGAGCTCTGTGGTTTTATTTTGACAAAGTTCATTCGAAATTTCGGAGCTTTCACACACCAACTCTGTCCTCTTGTGATCTGTAAACTCTGAAAAGAGTGGGGAACCTAGTAAAGACCAACATTTTAGCAAACCAGGCTAAAATGATCTAGAGTTTTGCCATTCACCCACTGTTCTAGAACACAAAGCAAGGCATGATGGGTGTTGCAGTTCTCTGTGCGAGACTACAAGACCTGAATGATTGGCAGCCCTTAGCTTATCATGTCACATGATGTCCATTGTTCTCCCTCCAGCTGTTTCATCAGGAATACATATCAGTTGGTTGTTTAGGTTTTTGGCGAGCTTCAAGCACAAAGCCCAAACAGTTTAGTTGTTCCTCAAACCCTGGTTCACTTACCTCTGCTAACTCGCCTCTCTAATAGTGGTTGACGTTGCCTTGAAGGACATTCAGGATCAGTTCACCATTTTCCAAGCACTGAACCTTAACCACTGACAACCTAAAGGCAAATAAGGTCTTGGGTCAGCGCCTGAGGACAACTTGAACCTTTGACACTCAAAGGCATCAGCCATCCAGTCAGGTCCTGTAGGAAAGGGGAGGTGTGCCAAACCAGGAGTATTAATCCTAAAGGTCAAAGGTCATGGCGACATAAGGGTGACACATTTTCACAGAGATTGTTTGTAATGTTTGTGAAACATCTTCAGGTGGACGCAGGACTCTAGGAAGTTTAAAAGTATAAAGTATAAGCTGATATTTGCTAACTTTTCCAGGTTGCAGAAAATAAGTTATGTTATTGCATAAGCTCAGATTTAGGAGGTGGATTTAGTTATTTATTGTTGTTAATAACCCTCTGTGCACCAACACACTCAACACAACCTGTAAGCTCTGGTACAATCATGACTCTGTAAAGGGGTTGGGCCCGGTTCCATTTCCGAGCAGTCGATCCTGAACCGACCGGAACGGAGCAGACCTCAACCTGCTGTGTGTAAAATACCCTCAGCTGCCAAAGACAAAAGCAGGGCAATGTTTAATTTAACGTAACACTTGCAAAGCACTGGACTTGCATGCTAACAACAGAGAAAACAATGATAAAGAGTATAGATATTATGAAATTATAATCAAGCAAAAAATACTTTTTTGACTTAGCTACCATGTATGACTTTGTAGAACCTTTTTGTGTTGAAACAACGTGGCTGTCACGTTGGAGAGAAACCAGGAAATTAAAAAAAATGGTGCTGTTTTTGTTGTTCTTCCCAGGTTTCGGTCGTATAAAGGCGTTTTCACTGTCGGTCGACGCCAGAGATGAGTGTGTCTGTAAGAATCTGTCTTTATTGATGCAGATATTTAGGGGTGCGTCTTCATAGTCTAAAGTGGCTTCCTCTTTGCATCTCATTTTCTTGATCTGAACAGAGCTGGATGGGTGTCGCCATACTGAGCTAGCGATGGTTGATTTGTTTAGAAAGATCATGTGTTTTCCGGATCAGTGAAGCGGAAGGGAAGTTGGAGAAGAAGCCATTATAGGCGACTGAGATGCATCCAAGCTCTACTGGCGTCCGTGTCTAGGTACTCAACGGGATTTTCTCTGTCGAGAGACTGTTCAGGGGCAATAGGCTGATATTTTATAATTTATGGGATTTCATGAGTATGTGGAGAGTATTTCGAAAGTGTCCATATTAGAAAGCTTTACGTTTGCATGTGTTTTTAAAGTAGCATGTTGAGGGGAACATTTTTTGTTGGCCCAAAGGTTTTTATTTCACGAAATAAACACTTTCCTTTTTATACCTTATTATTATTATGAATAAAATATTCTGTTTTTCTTCTGCGGTTTTGTTGTTTTTCTGTACATCCACGACAAGCGTTCTCGTTTTTAAAATGTAATGTGTGTGTGGTCTTGTTTTTGCTGATAATAAAAATGCAGAATGACTCTGTACTGTTTCAACGAATGCGCTCCCTGTGTGGTTTCTTTATCTACCACAGATAATGGATAAGGGAGTGTGTGTCTGTGTGCTTTATTTAGACTGAGGAGAAGGGTCCCTGTGCAGTACAGAGAATATCCAGATGATGTTGTGTGTACGTGCATATCATGGCTGAGTGTGTGGCTGAGTGTGTGCCATCATTCAGATGCAGTTAGATTTGTGTGTGTGTCTGGACTACATGTGTTTCTCTTTCCTGTGACGGAGCAGTGCATCCTGTACAGTGCCACTGCTTAGTGATTGTAAGGGAACTGGAAAGGGTTCAAGTGAGCACCTGTGCCTGTGTGTGCACTAGGGGCATATTAGAGCACCCTGTTGGCCAGTATGGTCCGTCTCAGGGCCACACAGTGTGACAGTCCAGTCACTGAACAGAGAGCTGTCTGCTTCTGTATAGAGCTCATCAGGCATTACATTATTGCTCACTATGTGCATGAGTAGCCTTGCTCTGCAGTACGTCTAGCTGCATATGGACTCTAGCCTACTGGCCTACTGTACATTGTAACTAGGTAGAAAGTGTTCATTGATCGCTGATACAAGTTTAAGGCTGTTAAAAGGCCATTGCGAAGGCACTGAGAAAGAATAATCGCAACAAAACTTAATGTTACATAAATCATTGATTTGTGAAGGAACAAGTCAGCCTCACTATAAATCATAGCTCATATCTTTATTTATAAAGGGCAGTCGTCTGGAAGAATATAGGCCAGTTGTGGAGGAACTCGAGACGCACTCGGTGCTTGCGCTCAAACTTTTATTCCTGAGAACATCATAATGAATGTTTTCTGATTCACGGACACACATCTCCACAGACCCAAACAGCCTTGCGGGTTTCACTGCAGGAAATATAATTGCACTTGCAGTGTTGCTGCGTGTTGGGAGGGACAGACGGGCAGAGCGCCGCCAGTGAATGTGCGAGCCTGCGCCTTTAAATTCCGTGACCCACTTTTCACAGCTGGGGCTGGCTGGCAGGGAGCGCTCGTGCACACCGCCTTGAATAATTGGGACTGCAAGGTGAATGTGAGGAGAATAGCTAAGGACGGGAGCTACCACCCCCCCCCCTCGCCCTCCCCACCCCCTCCTCCCCCCAGCGTGCCTGCGCCCGGTTCAGTCAGCTGGCTGCACACCAGCAAAGCGCACACCAGCACAGTCCTCAATTGGCATCAGTCATGTTCCACCATGAGAATATCTTGACAGTGAATGGAAGCAGTTGTTCGATGGAAAATAGGAAATTATATGGATGTATGGAAATGAAATGAAATTGGCAATAGGGTAAACCTGCCATTCTCGATGTGCTGTTATTATCAGGTCCAGGCTTATGCCTACACTGTAAGTCTACTGAGGAGAACAATGGCAATACAGCATATCGCCTCATTTGAAATATGTGACTCTACTGTATATTTTATTTCATCCCTTCCCCCCCCTTTTCATTTTGCCACTCTCTCTTCATCCTATATTTTCCCTAGCCTCCTCTCTCCATCCCCCACTCTCTTCCACCGCTTCGCTCTGTTCTCCCCAACCCATCTCCCCCTTTCTCCCTCTCCCCCGTGGATTCAGTGATCCATCATGCCAGTACTTAGGTTTCAGACAGAGAGAGAGACAGAATGGGGATAGAAAAGGACAGATAGATAGATGAAGGGGGAGTTAAGAGAAAGAGAGGTAAGAGATGTGGGGCGGCACCAGCATCATCCCTCCCAGTTAGGTTCCCTGTTCCCTTCAGCTGGCAGATAGATCCCGTCTCGTCTCCACCGCTGTGGAACCTAATTGCAGCATCAGACAAACGCTGGGGCAACGCATCACACTGCTGTAGCCTGCTCACTCATTCACATGACAGGCAGTTTGGCCTCAGCATCACTTATCAACTTGACAGAGAGAGAGAGAGAGAGAGAGAGGGAGAGAGAGAGAGAGAGAGAGAGAGAGAGAGAGAGAGAAGGAGAGAAGGAGAAGGAGAATGCTGGACAATCCTCGTTCTGTCACCTCAGTGACACAGTGCTGTGTTTACCCTGCAGGGTAGACCAGCTGCATTGTGGGTAAAGAGGACACGGCAGGCTGGACTGTCCACACCATCCCTGTTCTGACCTGCAACTGATCTATCTGCAGTCGAGGGAGCTACATCACCAGGAAAAAATAATCCAATCTAAAGAAAACAAAAATAAGTCCCTCAAAGGATTATGTGTTTTGGATATTTTCTATGGCTTATCCGACGGTGTTAGTGTATTGCAACCTCAGGAATATCTGAAGGCTCTAGAATAACCTCCTTTCTTGACTTTATAAATACTGTATAACACACATGCACACATCACACTTGCATGGCATGCACGTGTGTGTGTGTGTGTGTGTGTGTGTGTGTGGCAAAATGTGCAGTTCATCTCCTGGGAATCTCTTTACTTTCACTCCGCCGAGCCCATTCAATGTTCCAGCACTCCAGACATAAATGTTACAACTCTCATTCTTCAAGGATAAATGGCAGATGTGTGCAAGACCACACAGTCTTTGTTGCCGACGTCGTCCATTGCTATTACCACTACTGCTGGAGGCGAAGACGCAGAGCAGATGTGACTGAAGAAAGAGAGCTACTTTATTTAGTGTTGCTGTCTGAGGAAGTGTATCAAGATTAAGTTCAAGGCCTTTATACCTGCATTCAGTTCAGTAACTATCACTGCTGGTGGTAGTTTTCATGGATGAAGGGAGATAGCATCCATCTTGTACATCCACAAATACTGTATTTTACACTTTTCCCTATTAACTAAATAACTTTTCAGGGATGAATGAACGACCCACTCACCACCTCCTTTGTTAAATTTGAACAAATGAGTCATTATTATTGTACATACACTTTATAGTGGCATCAGAACATTAATATAGATACTGTATAGATACGGTAGAAGCTGAACACTATTATAGACACTCTTAATTCTGTATAGGTTCTGTAGCACTGTAACATTACATGCATAACACAACAATAGTAGGGTACTGAGGGTGCACACAGAGTCCATCTAACTAACTGTCCTTAATGTCTTATTAATAATCAGCTAGTCTTAAGTCAATCCAGCACAGTGGCTGCCTGGATTATCCTATAGAAAATACTACATTCTGTAGACTATACTGCCATGACCACCCGAGGGATTAATTGCAGGGATTTAGAATTAATAGCTCTATTTACTCCGGTCGCCACATAGCCATATGTCTGCTAGCTTGTTTGTATATGAAGTGGTTGTTTTTGAGGTTTGTTTTCTTTGCTGTGATTGGCCCTTTCTGTGCATCCTCAGATGGATGAAGGGATACGATTGGTCAGCTGTGAAGGTTCTCAGACCCAGATACAGCATGCATTATTGCTATACAGCTGAGTGTGTGTGTGTGTGTGTGTGTGTGTGTGCGTGTGTGCATGTGAAAGAGAAAAAGAATAAATGACCTCTCTTGACATATCATATGGACATATCAGCTTAGACAGCTTAGTGTAAACAAAACAGTGGATGTGTGTGTGTGTGTGTGTGTGTGGGGGGGGGGGGGTTCGGGGTCCTGGTCGGGGGTCTGTCTGTCTGTGAGGGTGAGTTCAGATCATTCTCCATAACACCATCTGCTTCTGGTTAATCACATTGTAGAGAAAGATAATTAAACAGGTTTTTATCATCATTCCACCAAAACAACACAGGTTATATGCTTTGTCCACAACAACAACAAGCATAAACAACATAAGTTTGCCACAGCAGATTTGGTACTCTGTTATGATTCACACTTGAATTATCTCTGTCAAAAACACTGACCTATATTTCCTCATAACAAAAAGAGTGACCAATGAGAGACCACGGCCTGGTATTCCCGGGCAGGTTAATGCAGCAGGAGCCCTCTGATTCGCTGGTGCATTTGTTTTATGAATGAGATGTGGAAATGAACAGCGAGGCTGGAAGAGCTGGTCTCACTGGTCAAACGATGACATGAATGACATTATGTTGCTATGGAGAGACGGTCCTGTCTGCTGCTTGGAAGGTATTCTGAGGAGAGCGAGAGACAGACAGACAGACAGACAGACAGACAGAGACACACACACACACACACACACACACACACACACACAGACAGAGAAACAGAGATAGAGGGAGATGCAGTCAGTCTTAAAGGAAAAGTAACAAAAGAAACAGAAGTTAAAAACAAGTCCAGGCTCTGTCCCACGGTGCATTTGTGGCAACGGTATAAAGATTATGGTAATGCTTTATTTTATAGCCCTGTAACAACGCATTATGTAATAACATCGCATTATGTAATAACACGACAAAATGTGATACATTTTCACTTCATTATGTAATAACACCCGCATTTTGTAATAATCTGCCGCATTTTGTAATACACAGCTTGAACACAATATGTAATAAATTTCCCTGCATTTTGTTATAAATTATTACATATTGCGGTGGTTATTACAAAATGCGGGAGTTGCACTTTTTTTATGATGAAAAAGGAATAATACAGTGCATTATGTAATAACCAACCAAAATGGATGTCTTCATCTGTACACATTATATTTTTAACAATTAAGCTAAATTAAACTTCCCAAATATTAAATTAGACCGGCGTTATAGTTGACTCTGATCTTAGTCTAAATAGCCACATAAAAGCAGTAACAAGATCAGCTTTTTATCATCTTACAAATACAGCCAAACTCAGGGACCTCATGTCAAAAGCTGACCTGGAAAAACGTATTCACGCTTTTATTTCTAGCAGACTACTGCAATGGTCTTTTGACAGAGCTCCCCAAAAAGACCATCAAAAAGCTTCAACTTATTCAAAATGCAGCTGCTAGAGTTCTTACAGGGACCAAAAGGTCAGACCACATCACCCCGATTCTTAAGTCACTACACTGGCTTCCTGTCAGCCACAGAATTGAATATAAGGCAATGCTGCTTGTTTATAAATCAATACATGGAGTGGGACCAAATACATTACATACATGTTTAAGGAGTACACTCCTGCCAGGCCTCTCAGGTCAAGTGGGAGTGGGCTGCTAGTAGTGCCCAGTGCCAAGATGATGCCCTGCTGGATGGACCCCAAGATGATGCCCTGTTAGATGGACCCCAAGATAATGCCCTGTTAGATGGACCCCAAGATGATGCCCTACTGGATGAACCCCAACATGATGCTCTGCTGGATGGACCCCAAGATGATGCCCTGCTGGATGGACCCCAAGATGATGCCCTGCTAGATGGACCCCAAGATGATGCCCTGCTAGATGGACCCCAAGATGATGCCCTGCTGGATGAACCCCAAGATGATGCCCTACTGGATGGACCCCAAGATGATGCCCTGCTAGATGGACCCCACTTGTTTTCTGTAAAAAAAAAAAAAAAGAAAAAAAAAAGACATGCCCCACAGTAAATACAGTTTAACAGAAAGTCACATACGTCCATCTGGTAATCGATGTTAGGAGAGGAGACCCCAGACCAGCTGTTTGGTGACATTTCTGTAACAATATAGCATACACAAAAAATATGGAACTTCAACACACAATGACAGACTTAATTGAACATACAAGAGCTTTATTGAATGTAATATACAGTATGTTGAGATGAAATATCAAATATGTCAATTTTATAATATAAAATGTAAAATAAAAACCTTCATAATCCTTTCATAAAACAATATAGGGTCTAAATACTTACTCCATAACTACAGGGAACAAGCACCGATAACATTTGTTTTGTCCCCCCTAGTTACGTTATTGTACCCTGTAATTATTTTTTAAGTATGCAGTAATTACAAAAATAGTTACACCATAACTACCTTATGTCTCTCATAATTACAAAATTATTATTGTTATTGTTATTATTATTATTGTATTGTTACCCTGTAACTACAGCATTGTTATTTTACTAGTACCCCATAATTACAAACTAGTTACACCGTAATTAGCAAAATAAAGCATTACCATAATTATTAATGAGCAGCATGTGTGAGTGTGATCTCAGCTGTCTGGCTCTCTAGCTTATAAAATACTACATGCATACATATAAGCACTGCTTATACAACAACGTGCCTCATTACTAAATGCCAGAGTATGTGTTGCTGCATGTGATGTAGCTATTTGGCAGTACATCACTATATCATAGCAGTCCATGCAAAACTGAACTTATTATATTAGCATTAGTATGTTTTGTTTCATCAGCATGGTGTGCTCTCATGAAACCTGGGAATATGATCTCTCCTATCATAATTGCCCACTGACAGACTGTGACACTGGTGTGTTAATGCACCAATCAGATCTTGTCATACAGGAAAGGTTGTGGAGAAAGACAATATTCTTAATACATAAAAAGTATTAGTAGTCATACTAATGCTAAAATTGATAATGATAGTGATTATTTACCATTTTTTCCTCTATATCAAAGCAGCTTGAGTATAAGAGAATAAGGTCCTAATCAGAGACTTTGATGTATTCCATCTGGTCACAAAAACATGCAATTTGTCCCTGGATTGGTGCTTGTAATAATATCCCCTGCTTGTTAAACCAGCCCACTAAATCTGGGAATTTATCTGACCTCTGCCCTGATCTCCACTGGCCCCATGCTCGGGGTCCTGTGCATACACACACAAACAAAAACACACACAAATTAATCCAAATTAATCAGTGAGGAGCAGAGAGGGGTCTTGCCCTCAAGATCAATCAGTTCCTCGATCTGCTTATTCCCTCCATTTCTACCCCTCTCTCTCTCTCTCTCTCTCTCTCTCTCTCTCTGTCTCTCCCTCCCCCTCTCCCTCTTAACTGATTATGGTCTTCCATGAGGAGCCCTGAGCATTAATCAACAGAGGATCAGACTTCCAAATTAGAAATGTCTGACATCTATTCCCATCAAATCATGTCCCTGTTTAGGTCAAGGAGAACCTCAGACCCCCCCTAACTCAAGGGCAGCAGGTGTGTATGCATCCGACACAGACAGTGTGTGTGTGTGTGTGTGTGTGTGTGTGTGTGTGCATGCGTGCGTGCGTGCGTGCGTGTGTGCGTGCGTGCGTGTGTGTTCTTTTATGGTGTGGATTTATTGATGAGCAATCAAGGCATCCTTCCTCTGTAGAGAGGATCCCAAGATCTCATTCCCCTGGGAACCAATTACAGACAATCTGAGCAGGCTGCCATGCTGAGGGCGCCAAATGCATGTGCGCGTGCACACACACACACACACACAAACACACACACAGGACCCTGAACCTCACCTCAGGCCTAACCACCACCTACTGACTTACCCCTCTACCTCTTGACTAACCTCCTCAGCTCCTGTGCAGCCTGACAAACAGACATACAGACTACAAACCAAAACAAAAAACAGAAATCAAGCACACACACACACACACACACACACACACACACAAGCAGACAGTAAACACATAAAAGAGGAGGAGCAGGGGGTATTTTGTCTGGAAAACAAACAGGGAGATGAAAGGGGCTTGGGTTAAACCTCAGAGGAAAGATAAAAAGAGGGGAAGAGAGAGAGAGAGAGAGAGAGAGAGAGAGAGAGAGAGAGGGAGAGAGAGAGAGAGAGAGAGAGAGAGAGAGAGAGAAAATTTTGAGAGCGAGAAATCCCAAGACCTGGGAGAGAGCATTCGGGCAGAGCAGAATGAGTGAAGCTCCCTGTTTTGCCATCAGCATTTTCCCATCCTCTCCATCTCCCGCCCTAACAGATGCCACAGAGGTGCTCAGAAGTCTGTGTGTGTGTGTGCGTGTGTGTGTCAGTGTGTGAGTATGTGAGTAAAATAACCATGCTTCTTCAGACATTCCACCCCATACCTACAGGCCAACATCTCTTGACTCCTCCTCCTCCACCAGAGGAATTGCCAAACAGCTGGTTGCCCTGGTTACAGTTTCCCATGCACCAATCAGCAGCCATCATACTGGGGGTCTAGGGGGGTAAAGCCTGCACATCCTGGCAAATAGCAACGATGTGAACAGAGATTAGCATACATATTCAGCCAGGAACACTAAATCCTTGCTCAAATATCATTGGGTTGGTTGAAATAACGTTAGTCTGTTTTATTTTGGTCTCACTTCTCATTTTGCCTACTTGAAATGCCTCTTTGCAGAAGGATAAGTGTGAGGTGAAACACTCAACACAAAGGGGATGTCAAAAATATTACAAGCTTTCAATGATTTAATAGTAGGGAATGATATTAATGCAATCCATTTTTCTTGTAGATTGATTACTTTTACAATGTGATGTAAAGTGTGCATATAAATATCCAGGCCATTAAACCCCATATTCTATTCCATCAATTAGACATATTCAATATTAGCCGAATGTGATGGTGTTAAAATTATCATATTAATGTGCCAAAAAAAAATAAAAATCTAATGAGATAGGCATTCAACCCCCATAAAAGGAATGAAATTGGTTTTGGTTAGGATTTTTACAGTAGGAATAGTGCTCCCTCTGCTGGTAGTATGGGACAACAGCAGCACTCCCTATAATGTCTCACAATTCACAAGTAACAAATGCAAACTACATGGGATCACAGTGACCTAAAGGGTAGAGAAGTGGGCTTGTGACTGTTGAGTTGTTGGTTTGAATCCCCAAGGTAAGTCTGGGTAGGGGAGAGGAACAAACACTCTCGCCTCCCATAACAATTAACTATCATCAGGGTCCGTCAGCAAGAGAGACCCATACTGTTCCAGTGGAGCTGCTTCGTGGTCAGTTGTGAATGTTATTTCTGCAGGCTGTTGCTGTAAATAAGAATGCATTCTCAGTCAAATGGACCAAATAAGGGATTTGAAATTTCAAGATAAATCTATGCAAAGAGTAGAACTTTATCTTTGCTGCTGAGAAGAGACGACCATGTGTAAAATAAATTGTGTTCATGATTCTGAGTTCTTTATATAATAAATTGTTTTCTGGCAATCTTGTGTTTATTCATACATCCTATATGAACTTACATTCACTCATATTTTCAGGGCACTTCACTGTGCCCTGGGAATCTGAGTCAAAAACATAATGGTCATGTTTCCTTCAAAATAAAAGCTGCACATGTTCTGCCTGTGTTAGTGTGAGTTTCCTCTGGCTGCTCTGGGTTCCTTCCACAGGCAGAAGACATGCAGGTCAGGTGGATTGGAGACTCAAAATTACCTATAGAGAGTATCCATCTGTCTGTCTATGTGTGTTAGTCCTGTGATGGACTGGTGACCTGTCCAGGCTGTCTCCCTGCCTTCCAATGCATGCTGGGATAGGCTCCAGCACCCTGCGACCCTGAAAGGAATTAAGTAGGAAGAGAATATGAATGAATGAATGAATGAATGAATACCTCTGCAGGTGGTTACAATGAACAACACAATAAGGTAGCTGTATTATTACCTAGCAAATATTACATTTGTCAGGTGCAAAACACAAGGTATGATAATGTGCTATGATATTTTCAAGAAACTGCAAGTAGGGCCATTATATCATCAGAGGTAACTTGCTGCCATCACAACATTTTTGGTAAAAGAGGAAAAGGGATGTGGGTTTTAAACTTTCATCAGCTTCCGTAGATCTCATGAACAAAAAAAACTTGAGGGTGTTTTTTTGTTTTTGTCTCCAATTCTCATTAAGTTTGACATTTTTTTTATGCCTTGCAAAGAGCTCTGCACAGGTATCTAATGGGTATTTGGCTAAGGCACTGACTTCATATTAATGTGGCCAGATTGCCAGTAGATGTCAGCATAATACTTTGTATAGGCCCATGATACAGTATGTTCCATCTGTCTACCATACCCCTATTTCAACTTATCAAGCAGTGCATTTTAACAAAAAAATCCTCTTTAGTTCTATTCAGTGAGAAAGGCGATAGGAGCAAACTGGATTTCACAGTTCTAAAAATAAGCAGGCGACAAACAAAGTCTGCAGGTAAATAGTTTAGGTTTATAGCCTCATGAGGTGCAAAAGGTGCAAAATTAATCACTAATGAGAGGCTTCACCCTCTGTGTGTGTGTGTGTGTGTGTGAGAGAGAGAGAGAGAGAGAGAGAGAGAGAGAGAGAGAGAGAGAGAGAGAGAAAGAGAGAGAGCGAGAGAGTAAAAGTTTAATCTGTCCCTTCTTATTATTATTACTATCATTATTATTATATTGTTTATTTTCATACTGCTATGTTGTTATATATCGTTTTTTTTGTGTGTGTGTCGTCCCCCACCTGTCCGGAGGAGGGTGCCCAGCCTGTCGCAGGGGCCATTCCAGGTCCCTTGGGTTCCTGCCGCTGATCCCTCTCAGCTGACGTCAGGAGAAATGGCGGACCAGGATGGCAGCGACGCATCTCCTACCGAGTCCCAAGGTGAGTTCTTATCGACACCAAAGTTTACTTTGACAAACTTTTTTGAGGACGTACGTGTCAAGTAAATGATGAGATCCCGGTCAGCGATGGGATTGTAATTGTTTTTCTAAATGTTTGAACGCTGACGAGAATTAAGAGAGATTGCAAGTAGCGCAAACCGGTCACGGGAATGGGATTAACTATCAACCGACTCACCGAACCGGTTGATTTACATTTATCAAACACGACTTGTTCCCCAAAACTACTTATCAATCTTTACCGTTTTACCTCTGTTATTGTTTTTGCTACACATTTTCAGCTTTTCCTGCGCAGGTCGACACCTGTTGCTGACATTTTGTGAACTTGTTAATGCCCCCTTGAGTTGCAGTTGACGTGACAGGTGAATTTATGGAAATGGCCAGAGGCTTTTCCTGAACGTGGCAGGAGCTGCTGAAGTTTCAATGTGTCTTTAGGCTACACTTTATTGGATAGCCTACTACTGTTGCCTAACGTTTATTGTTAAACGGATATTTCTGGTCTTCGGTTCTGATTGGTTGAGTCATGCTCGAGCCGTTGTAAATACTCGATAAACGCACCTGTGACCCAAACAGTTAATTTAAATAGGTTATGAATACGCCTCCTGAAAATAACTAAACATACCGGCACTTGTACACTTATGCAACTAGCAACAGGTTTGTTTACTGTTCGACAACTAGCCTATATTGTTTGGTGGAAAAATACTGCATATTATAGCCCATCTAATAATTACAGATACAAAAAAAACATTTTTTAATGTAGACGAATGGTGTTACCTCCATAACATAGCCTACCATTCACATTGTGCCTGACAAAGCCTCTTAGCTGCTCTAAAGTCACTGTACATGGTCTCTTGTGGCTTATTGCTTAAGTTTTAGCAACATTTCAGTAGCTTTCTTATGAGTAAAAAGGGGAAAAAATATTTTCCATTATCAAACAGGCCTAGTAAAATCAGAGGAGAAAACTGAAATACTGACATATACTCATGCTATTCCCCCAGTATTTCTTTATTATTAGTTTTCTCTTAGTCTCCAGTGCTGCATTCCAGACGCTTTGAAAAGTCAGAAATTTCAGCTTCACAGGAATAGCACAATGGAACACGTGCTTGCATGTAACAACACAGTGTAGATATTACCGTCTGTGTAGAAATGGTCACTCTTATAGGCACTGGCTGAAATTCTGTTGTTTCATTATTTGAGGTGAATGGTAAGCGGTAAACACTAGAAATTCCTGAATTCTACTTTTTAATCCTTCAAGGTTAGCAAGCACACTTCCAGTTGCTTCACTTGCTGTAAGTGCTAGTTTGACATAATGTTGTTTGATTAGTGTAACCAGGAGAAGTTTGCTTCAGGGTCCAACTAAATTAGAGCTGACTAGTTTAAAGATGAAGATGAAAGGTGACAGATGCAGGTCAAACACTTGAGGCCTATGGTAAAAGTGTATGTGTTTTTTGTGTCATGGAGTTTATTTTCTTGTTGCAAATAAATCATGGAGAATAGTCAGTTACCAATACACAGGGTGTGATGTAGCAATCCCTTGTGCCATAACCCAGGGCAAGCATTCATACAGGAGCCGAATTCAGATTTTAAA
The DNA here is from genome assembly GCF_048128805.1 of Centroberyx gerrardi. NCBI lineage: Eukaryota > Metazoa > Chordata > Actinopteri > Beryciformes > Berycidae > Centroberyx > Centroberyx gerrardi. Next base: position 14,173,421 of record NC_136014.1, on the reverse strand, counting down.
AGAATGATGTACTAACCCAGAAATGGTTACGGTAGAGGACATCAGGTTATGCCGATATAGATCTACAGGACCATCAGACAGACAGCATCACTCACTCTCTAACCACCTAAGATGTTGGAGGGTTGAGTGGGTGGCTGTTGGTGCACCTCACACCTAGTTCACAATGTTACTCAATAATTTCAAAACTTGCGATTAGTCTCAACAACAATAGGATAATAGGACAGCTGACCATGTTGGCTTCAAACAGCTTGCTCAGCAGTTTTATCAACAGTCATGGAGTAATGTGACCAGCAGATATAACCTACTAACAAAAAATATACCAGCAAGCATTTTACTACCAAACAAATGGTAACAAACCAATACACCAGTAAACATATCACCACTGTAACACCTGGCGGTATGCTTTCTCCTCTTTCTCTCTCCGCCTTTATTGTCGGCTTTAAGCTCTACCCATGAATGACTAATTCACCTAAAAGTGAATTTAAGGTAACTTTGCTACAAACCCTTGACATCCAACTTCTACGGGCGCACTGTAGCTTTCCAATCCTGCTGGTAACTTGGTATTCTTGAGCATTTTCCTTTCTTATGCCTCATTTATTGTGTCTTCCACTGTGTCTCTGACCACTAAGTCTGGCTTTAAGGTAGTGCTCACTATATCCTGCCCAGATTATCAGCTGTTACCACCAATATGACAATCTCTGCCCTCCCTCAGCTGCCCTACTATATGCATGCACAAAAATGCTTCCCTCCTCATGTTTTCCCCCTCATGGACACAACCAGTTTTAATATCTTCCTTCCTATCAGCTGACAAATTATTTTCTAACCGGTTGCTCAAAGTTGCTGCTGCCAGACACCTTCAGTTTCAGTTTGCCTCCATACATGTACATTTCAACTCCCCTCCTTAATATAGGTAGTTCCAAAATCCCTTCCCATACAAAGCCATACTACTAAGACACTATGGGACCCCAAGCCATTTCCTGACGTACAAGTTAATTAGCACTGCAACTCTAACTGTCCTGTCCCTCCATGCCCTCAATGCCTCTAACTACCTCCTGCCTTAGCTACTGAATCTGCTCCTTTTCATTAGGGTCGCATCATACCACCTTCCTAAGCTTTTGACAGGCTTCTCTAAAACTGTTGGACTCCTAATCTTTGTAGAACCTTTTGTTTGCCAGTTTCCCCTTGACAATGGAGATGTTCCTGGATTTAATCGGCTTAACGTTCATCCTAGCCCAAATCAGGTTATCATTCCATTTGTAACTTCAGTAACCTTTTGGTACAAGGTGCTGCAGTAGTCACAGTAGTCTTATCGTCCATATATGCCCTGATTGGTGGGAGGAGCTGCAGCCCTCCCTACAGCCTTTCCCCACCTAATGATTATCTCCATTGCCACAGTGAAAGCAAGAGGGGAATCCCTTCCATTATGCCTATCTCCAGATGCTGCCAAGCTGTAGTAAACTCTGTTGTTGTGAAACACGTCTGAATATCTTGAAAATGTGCCCTGACCAAATTTTTGATGGTGTGTGGAACTTAAAGGCCTCCCACAATAGGTTATGTGGTCCAGAACAGAATGCATTAGCACGGTCCAAAAAAACACTTAGAGATCTCTTTCCTCCTGCTTGTTGGCTGAATTTGGTATTCTGGTATTCTAGCTTTTGCAAGTCGGGGCATACATGCGACTCTGTAGAGGTGGGGAACGTAACCACCATATCTGGGCACTAATCATGCAATTTACTATGGCAAAAAATATCCAGATTCAAGCTTTAACATACTACTTACATAGGCTACTATTGATTTCTTTATAGAACATCCATTCCCATCTCTTTCTTTCTCTCTGTCTCTCTCTCTCTCTCTCGCGCGCTCTCTCCCTCTCTCAATAGGGCGATGTGTGAGAAGGGTGTGTAGCCCAGCCTATCCGGTTAAAGTCTGAGTGTAGGGTTACAGTGTTACTCTATGCTGCGGGGACAAAGATCAGATTGCTCTTTCATGAATGTGTGTGTTTGTGCTGTATGTGTGTACATGTAGGAGATGAGGCAAAGCAGAGGTCTTTAGAGTTTGAAGAATGTCCTGAATTCCTTTACAATATAAGTATATTTGAGTCCAGTCTATTCTATTCTATTCTATTCTATTCTAAATATTTAAAAAAATTTGAATTCACTGCTGAAAAGTCATGAAAAATGCATACATGTGTAACAGACCTACACAGTGGACATTAGGCACATCATTTGGCCATACAACTGTATTTCAGGTCCAGTATATTAACTGCATTTTATACCACAAGAGGCCTTAAGTAGCCTCATTAACAAGCTGCTTGTCCTCAATCATTTAAGAAGCCTCAAGGCAGACTTGAACAAATGAACACATCTAAAATAAGCTGCTGTTCATATCTGTATCAAAGATCCAATTAGCTGTGGCATCATGAGGGGTTTACCTAAATATATGGTCAGCTACATGAAACAAAGTGCAACTGTAGTGGTTTCTTTTGAGCCAACATGACTGCCAACGGTTACATCCTTAGTCATGCTGCTTCTCTTTGTGAGCCACTATGTCTTGGCGGCAGTAAGATTTTGAGCTGTCATGGTGGTGGAAGTCGTTTAATCCCTGTGTGTATTTAGGTTGGTGAATGTCAGATAAGTGCATGCACACATATACACACACACACAAAGATAAAGGGAAAGGCCATATGGTTTCTGTTCTTAGGTCTGATGTTTGTACTGTTATTGTGTGTGTGTGTGTGTGTGTGTGTGGTGTGTGTGTGTGTGTGTGTGTGTCCTGCCAAACGACGGGCCTTGTTTGCTCCTGGTTTATTTCTCCTGCCCCCTCCCTCACTCCCTCCCATGGCACCCTCTTCCTCCTGTGTGTGTGTGCCAAGTCAAACTGAGAGCTCAGCACATCTCTCTCTCTCTCTCTCTCTCTCTCTCTCTCTCTCTCTCTCTCTCTCTCTCTCTCTCTCTCTCTCTCTCTCTCTCTCTCTCTCTCTCTCTCTCTCTCTCATCCTCAGTGCGTTCTGTATGTGCACGTGCAGGGTCAGTATATTAACTAAGCCCAGCTCAGGTTGCACTACTGCGGTGCAATTGCAACACCAGCTTCATGTGTGTGAGTCATAGACTGATCTGGCACCACCGCTCAGATATTAACACTGATTGCGATGCATGCTTGTTTCCTCTCAATGTCATTCTGTTCCCATGGAGAGCTAGACATGAATGATTTTCATATTTACAACCATGGCATCTTAAAAGACTAATGGGCCTTTAAGTGGGAAACGGGGAGGAGCCGGGGAGGAGCCGTACACCATGTGCTCTGTGAACACACCCCTTGCACTGGGGCAGGTGCAATACTGCATTGGTTGATTTGGTGTGTGTGTGTGTGTATGCGTGTATCATAGTTATGTGTGTACATTATATTAAAGTGTGGCTATAGCCTGTGCCTGCTCCCACTCTGCTGCGTCATCCGTCCACATGCTGCTGTCGTCAGGGAAACCCTTACACCGGTACCGGCTCACTTTCCACCGTTGGATCCGCACTGAATATTTTAACGGCCCCACTGCCCTCTACAACCAATGTGTCTGTAGGCCCGTGTGTGTGTGTGTGTGTGTTACAGGGCAGACCTAGCGAGAGAGAGTCGAGGAGGGAGAAGGGGGGTAGATGGAGGCAGTAGCAGCAGCAGGCTTGACAGCAGCATCTCATGAAGAGAGAGAGAGAAGAGTGAAGACTGGAAATGAGGAGTGCAATCCCACCAGCTCTCGACCGGTCCAGTCTTGTGGATTAAGTGTTCTTTCCTAAGCCAGCCTACAAGAGCTCATCCTCAGAGACTCTCTCTCTCACTCCGATTTTCTCTCTCTTTCTCTCTCTCTCTCTCCTGGCACTACTGTCGCAGGCTGTATGGACATGGCACAGTGAGCTGCGCTTTTTGTCTCCTCTCTCACTCTCTCCTTCGCCATCTCTGCATTCTTCCCATCCCATTAGTTTCATACTCTACTCTCCTTTGCCTCTCTTGCTGTCTCTCTCCCTCTCCATCCTCCACTCTCAATTTCCTTTTTCTTTGCCTTCTATCCCTCCTGCCCGCTTCGCTCTCGCTCTCTGTCTCTCTCTCTCTCTCTCTCTCTCGCTCTCTCTCTCTCTCTCTCTCTCTCCCCCTCCTGTCTCTCAGACAGCAGAGCAGCGTGCAGCCAGAGAAGTGTATTAGCTGTTAGCATTAGCCATTAGCCATCCAGGTCTCCATTGAGAAGAAGACTTAGGGGTGACCCCATACACTGCCGTCCTCCTCTGGCATCCTCCACTGACCTGCCCCTTCCCACCCACCGCCGCAGGGTGGGATGGGCAGGGGTGGGTGAGTTAGCCAGGGGCTAGAGGGTTAGCAAAGGGCAGGCTATGCCAGACACTAAAGGACGAGGAAGAGGAGGAAGAGGAGGAGGAGGCGGGTGCCCACTGGGCAAGGGGAGCCTGAGGAAGGGAGGCAGCCGTTCAGCCATCCCTGCCCTTTTCACCATCACAGAGGAAGAGGAGGGACAGAGACGGAGAGAGGCATGCAGGAGGAAGAAAAGAGGTATGGAGGGAGAAGACAGAGGAAGAGTGATGGGAGTGATGGGTGTGGGGTGGAGGGCACGATGGATTTGCATGCTCCAGTAAGTACTTTCTGGCATTTGAGCTTGTTCAAGCTAGGTTTAACCTCTTACTGTGTGTGTGTGTGTGAGAGGGAGAGTGAGAGTGAGAGAGTGTGTGGGGCATCAGTATCTGGGACAGAGAAGGGCCACTGGGCCAGAGAAATATTTAACCAGCCTCTGGAGAGTTACAGCAATAGACAATGAAAATGTGAAAAATACTCAAGTATCTGAAATGGCGGAGCATGAAATAGAAAAGTGTGTTTGTGTATGTGTGTGTAGAAGTGCTTTCTCCGCCCGATGGCAATGATAGTGAATGAATGCGTGCCAGGACCCGGGATAGTGAAGAAGTAATTGTGTTCCTCTGGCATGCTCTGCCAGTGAGGTTTAGAGGAGGCTGCTGTGTTCTGTGTGTGTGTGTGTGTGTGTTTGTTTGTATGTGTGTACATATGTATTAAGCAGTTGTGGAGGAAAAGCCCCGTTGATCTATCAAACTCAGCCCTCCAGAGACAGCTGACTGACAGGTCAGACGAGAAAGCATGGTGTGTGTTTATGTGTGAGCGTGTGTGTGTGTGTTTGTCAGAAACCAGCTGACAAGGCAAGATTGGGTCAACACAAGGGCAGCAGATGAGAGTGAAGGTGCAGTCCACTTCACAAATGTGTGTGTGGGTGTAATGCATGGGCAAGCACAGCTGTCACTCAGCAAGACAGCATGTGTTGACTGCAATCACAGCAGGCGTAAATGTGCAACACAATAACTTTAACATTTACTTTTACTTGCCATTTGGGGTTGCTTTCATAACTGGAAAATCTGAAAGCCTTTTTAGATAATTTGGTTGCTTATTTTACTATTTTTGCAAAACATTAAAGCAAATGTGTAGTGTTTCAAAAGTAATTCGTTCCCCACTCAATATTAATGAGGGCTGGTGCCGTGTTGTCTTTTGGCCCACGGTCCAGTCCAGTTGATGCCAGTGTCCTGTTCTGTCTGTCTGACTTGGGATTAAGGTCTAAAGCCTTAGTAGTGAACTATAGGGAGTGGAAGGAGCTGGGTGTTATAGTTAGTGTAGTATTAACTATGCAGTACAGAGTGAATCTGAAACTCATTGGACTTGCGGTTTGGCCAAATGTGGGTCAACAAGTATGAGAGTGAATCAAGCTTTTTAGGTTCATTGTAAATGGGGAGCACACTCTCTCCCGAAAACAGAAAACATTCAGAAAACATGTTTCAGCCAACAAGTCCAATCATTGCTCAGATAGGTTTGGAGGGGTTTTACCATGATACAGTAAGAGTTTCTCCTTCACCCCTCTTTCCTCTCTTTCTTTTCAGTCTCCTCTCGTTCTCAGTAATATGAGAAGATTTAATTTGTGTAACAAAGACCTTGATTGAGGAGGGTTTGATCTTTGATTTGGGGAGGCAGGGGGAGGATCAAAAATCATTGTGACCATTAAGTTTTTATAAATGTTCGCCATGTTTCTCTAAGCTCAAATCATCATCACATTAATGAGGCAACCTGACTCCATCTGGCTGACATCATGATTTGTGTCCGCAACAGATTTATACTTATAGTAAAAAAAGTTGAAAAGAATTTGATCTGATGATTTATGGTTTATTGAATTTCTTTTCTCTTAGTCTTGTAGATGATTACCATTCTCATGCTAAGGTCTTTACAGTTTCCTCAAGAGGACAAGCATTCATGTGTAGCGCACTTAAGCCATAAATAATAGAGAGGAATAGACAGAGAGAAGAGAGAAATGAAGAAAGGACTTCCATTATGCATGGAAGATGCTGTATAGTCAACAGACCTTTGTATAGCATTGACTCGCGCTCTTTAATATTTTGTCTTATGATTCAAACTTAAAACACTGAGTTACACTACCCTTTACTTTATTAGGCTCGCTCATTTAGTTAAAGGCATAGTTCACCCCAAAATGCCATTTTGGGGTGAACTATTCATTTTGGTGTACTACCAAGCACAACCTACCAATTAACGTAAAGCTATGAAACACAGAGAAAGGAGGAAAACATCACTTAGTTTAGGAGTGCATTTTAGTGTACTAGCCATCCTGATCCGTCAACTCTGTTCTCAATTCCTTCTCATCTCTTGAGATGAATAGATAGTTGGATCAAACTTAAAATGAATATGAAGTTGGTGACTAACTCCTCTCAGGTTACTACCTTAGAGGAATGTAGAGGGATTACAGAGGATGACAGGAATGAACATGAGAACTTTGTGCCACATCCCAGAAACACAGCGGAAGAAATATCAGAATCACAATATTGGACAGCTGCTAACTGTTTTATTTGACAATGTGAGTGCTAAATGAAAGAGTAACAGTCATCCAGCCATCATCTCAGCTGAACCTTCTATCTGCAGTGTTCAGTAAATGCAGTTTGGTGTACTTAGTAGCGCCCAGACCTCAGGCACCTGTCATCCAGGCCAGAGTGTCTGCCCTGGGGCTAGAGAGGAAGGCCCCCGCCCCTGGCCCCTTGCCTCCACCGGCTGGAGCTTAGCGTTTAGCTTAGCATTAGCGGCGGCTAATCCTCTCAGGCTGCAGGGGAGGCAGGAGGCACACACCCTGCTAGCCCGCTACCCACTGGCTAGGACAGCACCGCACTAATCGCTAACTCTGACCATTTAATCTGACTGCCGATGAATGCAGATAGATTGGGGGTGGGGCACACACACACACACACATACACATGCACACACCAGCAATAGGGGAGGGAGGGGCAGATTAAACAGTCACACTCTCCCTCTGTCTCACTCTGTCTCTCTTACACACAAATACACACGCACACACACACACACATGCAGAGAAGAGGAGGGGGGTTGGAGAGTGGCCACAGCCTGGCTCACACACACAGTCAGTCCTCAGCAACAACAGTGACACCAACCAAAGCTGACCTCCCTCTCTCCCTTCCTGCTTTCCCTTTTACTCTGGAAACAGTTGAGGTTTGGGTGGTCCCTTTTTCAGTGGTTTGGGATTTCTTCTTTTTGCGTTTTCCTGCGTCCCTCCATCGCACCATGGATTTGGGATTTGGGATTATCTTGTGTGCGGGATGTTTTCAGGAAGTAGGAACGCTGATCCCAACCCTCCGATCTGACTAGACGGAGTGGGACGCTAGCCAGAGGGTCAACAGGTCCCATCTTGGGATCGCACCCCTGGAATCATGAACCAAAATCCAGGTAAAGACTTCCACTTCGACCTTGAAACGCCTGTATATTTCATCACTAAGCCAACACTATTTAATAGGATGGGAAGTTAACACTAGCCACCAGCCTAGGTTTAGTGATGGGCTGTAGATGGGAAGTTTGTCTACTCTACCAGCCACTTTGTTAAAACAAAAAAGTTCTCCACCCTCATTAGGAGTCTTAGAAATGCCACAATACTGTTGGACCTTTGTGCTGTTGAATTCCTCTCTGAATGGTAGATGTGTGGGAGTCTAGAGTTTAAAGTACTAATGTAAAGAGACTTACTAAAGAGTTAAAGATGGCTTGGTCTCCCAAATTCTTTCAGCTGAGAGTTTTGGGGATTGGGAGGTTGGGGCTCAAGTGTGTGTGTGTGTGTGTGTGTGTGGGGTGTGGGGTGTGGGGGGCGGGGGGGGGCAGATGGTGGGGGGTTGTAGTGGTCTAAGCCCCCTTTGGAGGTTTGCTGGTTTGAGGGGGAAGCGGTGAAGTGATTTTTAAAACCCCTCCAGGTTCCTGACGTAGGGAGGGAGGAGCTGAGGGAGAAAGAGATGATGTGGAGAAATTTAAGTTAGGTTAGTGACCCTTTTTTCCCCCAAGAGCTGAACTCTGACCTGAAAGGTCAAAGGGCAGAGGTGAACTTTGAATACATAGAGCCATAGGTCCCTTTTCCCCACTGCATAACTACAGCGTTAGCACACAAACTAAAAAACTACTGATTAACCCTTGTAGCTAAATTAGCAGCAAATTGTTTTTTTTCTCTCTTCCAGAATTCCCTCCAAAATGCTGCATGTGTGTGACCTGTTACATTCAGGGTTTAGGCATCATATGGATGGGAGCCGCTACAGCGTTTCATTTAATCACAGCTCCTAGATCAGTCCCAGTTTAAATCCAGGGTATCCAAAGCGTACATCTCTCTGGTCACTTCTCCCAATCTCCTCCTCTCTGTGTAAGCTCTGTTTCCTCAAGACGGTCCTGTTGGAGGGCAACGCTAGCTTAGCCTAACTAAAGCCCTGATCTGCATACAGCCTCATCTGCTGCTCCCAGCCACAGGACGACCTTTGACCCTTCTCTGTGTGTGCAGGGTGACCCCAGTGTCACTGCTTTCTATTGAATTGGTAAACTCTGACTGGGCCACTGGGCTATGCAGAGCCAAGATGGAGCCCAGGATCTGCACCGATGTCTTATTAGTTCAGGCAGAGTGACCCTCCTGTTGCATCATGGCCTCGTTTTCTTGGGTCTGACTGGGAAACTAGCGGCCCATGCAGAGCAACAGTAGAGCTGCTGCAGGGTTACTAAAGAGACGTCATTTCAAGGCATGATTCTGAGAGATTATGAAAATTTGAATCTTAACATTGACTGTTGACTTAGTGCAGATAACATTTGAGAGATGCAGACAGCTGGATTTTAGGTCTATATTCTCTTGTTTTTGTGTGTGTCTGGATCTGTATGTGTGCGCATGTTATGTGTATCTGTGTGCTTTTGTTTATGTCTTTGTGTGTGTGTGTGTGTGTGTGTGTGTGTGTGTGTGTTTTGCACATTGTGCCATCTCAGTATGTCCATAAATGATGATGACGGAGGATGTGGTGCTAAACCCTCCTTAACCCAGTTTGTCAGAAATAGCCATGTGTCACTCACAGGGCTTTAGATAGTGCTGCATCACACACACACACACACACACACACACACACACACACACACACACACACACCTCTGACATAGCATCAATTGACCACACATCCATCAACTGTCCTGGCAATGTGTGCCGTATCACATGTATAGATATACAGCATATCACGTGTAGAGTTTTTATAAGGGGCAGCTAGCTGTGCACATATCCAAATCGGCACATTCCTGTTATCTGCATCTGTAAATTAAGTGAATAGTCTTACAAGCGATATCTTCACACCTAGATGTACTTTCTGTACATATTTATGGACTTTTGTAGACTTGTTGATGTGAATATGCTGCACATAATTACACAATCTGTAGGCTATGTGATGCTCTGTTTTCCTCCATATTCTCATATTCCTCTAATTTGTTAGGCTGTATATTGCAAATAGATATTTTTATTTTCTCATTTCATTCTGAATTAATTTTTTCATTGTCTCAGTCAGTTTCACTGCTGTCATTTTGCACACCTCATAATGAATGTAATCCATTCCTTTTCAAATATTTTTATTCATACATTCTTCTTACTTCGTCTGTATAACCTCCTTTTACTATATTCTTATTTATATTCTATTTTTCTTTGATGTATCCTAATGCTATTTGCTGCTGCAACCCTATTTCCACACAGGGATCATTTTAGTTTCATCATATGTATGTTTTTTTTAAGGATGTTATATTTTTCCTGTTTTGGATATTATTCTATTCAGTAATGTTTCAAAAGTAATAGAATTGTGGGAATCTATGGATTACATAGACATACATGGATTACTTAATCAGTCATAATTTACTGACATGCTAGATGCTTGTAACTGTCCTTTACTATTAACACTCCACTACTTTGGTCTCTAGAAAACCTCCAATATTTCTAAGCATAGTGTTGTACTGTACATCAGCTATTTGTTATTCATTATATGTAACAAATAGTTTTTTCACCCTCTCTGTCTTTCTCCACTTGTCTCTCTCTCTCTCTTGCATCCTCGTCTTTCTGTGCCACGCTTTTTTGAGGAAAGGGAATTGTTTCTTATTTGCACGGTTCAGAGCATTCCCAGCTCTTTTCACTGCGGCGTCTCAGTTTGAGCTGTCAAAGTGTGGAAAAGCCAAGTCTTTCTGCCCTTGGCCTGTCACCACTGGCTTATTGTCGTGGCCCACTCAGCATGTCAGAAGCTCCACTACATCACCCACTAGAAGTTGACTTTGCACTCATGGAAAGGGCTCTGTACTCTGTGTGTGTGTGTGTGTGTGTGTGTGAGAGAGAGAGAGAGAGAGAGAGAGAGAGAGAGAGAGAGAGAGAGAGAGAGAGAGAGAGAGAGAGAGAGAGAGAGAGAGAGAGAGAGAGAGAGAGAGAGAGAGAGAGAGAGAGAGAGAGAGAGAGAGAGAGAGAGAGAGAGAGAGAGAGAGAGAGAGAGAGAGAGAGAGAGAGAGAGAGAGAGAGAGAGAGAGAGAGAGAGAGAGAGAGAGAGAGGAGAGAGAGAGAGAGAGAGTCTTTTTAATGCAAATTTATAGTCATATGAGCTCTTGTGGAAGGCACTCTTTAAAGAGCCACTACCCTGGACTCATCGGTTACATTAAACACACTCAGTAATCTTTGCTTCATCTCATTTACATTGATATAGTGCACTGTCTTAACCTAAACCTGTGTTACTTCAGAATCAGCTTCCCACAACCTTTTGAACATGCACAAATTACCAATGTAATATTTGGTTGCAGCACATTAAAAAGACATACAAGCTCCACTCTTAATTAGCTAGTCTTTTATTTGAGGAGAATGGGTGTAGAGGGAGGAATACATTGACTAGACATTAGTGTAACCTGGCCCAGCCCAGCCCGGCCTTCCCTGTTATTACAATAGCCATTACGTAACCAGGCACCTGTGGCAATGTAGGCTTGTTAATGCTAGTGTACACAGCTCCATAGACTTCCTATAGACTGTGACATACAATACTCTTGCAGGTATGACCTCATGCTTTTGTCTAGCATTGTCTGGGAGTTAAAATGTCCCTATGTGTCAGGGTCGAGACTACATAGACAGTTTTTCGGTTAGGCTAGACGGACAACATTTCCTACAAGCCACATTGTCAAGAATCTGTTTAAATGTCTATTTAAATTTGGCAACAAGATGTTTCTTGGTGATTGAAGGAACAATGCTCAGTCAACTTCTTGGGGAAAGTTACCATTGCCTTCATGGTCAAGGAAGACAGTGTTTGAAGATGTTGGTGTTTCAGGTGAAGGATTGAAGTTTCAAAGTACGAGGAGGTATACGGTCACTTGCAACATTGCATCATCAGAGGCCAAATGCTTGTGAATACATCGACAGGAATGCTGGTGTGGCTAGATTCATATAAGGTGCATGGCTCATGGTATAGTGCAGTGGTTCTCAATCCTTTCTGTGCCTGGTCACAGTGCACCAAATTAACTGATTGTAAATATCTGATGATACAAAAAGAGATCCGAAACATAGTTTTGGGCAACATCATAACTTAAATTTGAGGAAATAAGTGTAAGATTAGGACGATGCAATTGAAGTTTTGACTGTTACATGCAGCAAGTTTGACATTATTTTCTTTACATTTAAATGCAATATCAAAGTGCTCTTGAGCTCATTCCTCAGGGTGGACCAGTTGACAACCACTAGCATGGGAAAGTCACTTCATAACACTGAGAATGGAACCTGTACTTTGCTCCCCTCTTCCACTGGCACCATAAACTGACCCACTGAGCTAACATGACAAGTGAAGAGATAAAGAAATTGTATATAATGGAGTGAGAAAGAGAACTGTATAATGGGAGATGTGGCTAAGGCTCTTTCAGGTAGAGTCCACCCGTTCCTGTTAATGGTTGAGTCTGTCTGTAGGTCCAATCTGGGTCAGGGGGACTGATTTATTTTGGTCTGCAGGTTTCTGGGACAGATTGATCTCTGTGGAGACCTGCCTCTCTCTGGCTCTACCTCACACTTGCACACAAAGGAGGAGTGTGTGGAGGATGTTGCATGCTCATCTTGCATGCTCACCTCTGCATATAGTGTGCACTTTTGGATATTTGTGTGTTGGTGCATGCCTGTCAAGTCTACTTGGTTGATAAAATGTTAATATCATACTGTATTGATCCCTTACAGCAAATTTTTGTTTGCCCCCCTTTTATTTTTGCACATTTAGGACAGACTTATGTGTTTGTGCATTATAGAGTTAGACCCAGTGTTAAGCTCCATGTCCTGTGGAGGAGGCTGACCTGAAAGTGCTGAGTCACCCTGGGCCTGATAGAGTGACATTAATCAATAGGCTAGTTCTGAGCTGGTGGGAAACACTGCAATGCACTGGGACAGATCATATGAGAATAGAGGGAACATAGCCTGCAAAATATCCCTTATGCCCCATTTTGCTGGCTGTAAGACTGCATTGCAATAACCCTAAATGTTGAATATGTTTTCTCCATATTTCTCCCTCTCATACCTCCCCAAACCCATCTTTTTCACTCTTATACCTTGTCTCTTTCACTTGCTTACTTTCTTTCTCACTCTCCCTTGGTTTTATAAGCAACAACACGCACAGCATCATCCTGTCTGTGTTTAGACCATACGTTGCCATGTATCCAATCTTACCCTAATGACCTGTAGTCTGAGTCACTTGATGAGGACACTGGCACCACAACGCTCTGACTCGCACTGGAGGAAAGACTACTTGGATGACTGTTAACACAAAAAGAGGTATTTTCCCCCAGCCAGAGGTGAGATGACACTGGCAGCTCACTGGCAACAAGGCCTGATTTGCATAAGCTATTCAGCAAGTGCTGCTCTTGACTCAGCAGTTACAGTATTTGTGCAAATTAAAAAAAGGAGTTGCTAGGAAGAACAGAATATCTGATGAAGTTCTGTTGGATCGACTGTCAGACTCTTTCACAGAAGAGGAGAATAGTTTTGGAAGGAATTTTTAGGAATTCTTAGTTATATTGGGAATTATATTACATCCTGCATGGGATATAGTAAAGCAGTAATCAGAGGTGCAAAATATGTAGAATATATTAGTAGTATATTGGTGTACATACAATACTTTGCCACAGTACACCATTCTCTTTCCCTATGATATTCTGTCTCACTGATGTGCTTTGTGTTACTCAGTGTTACAGTGCTGTGCTGGTAAAGGTGCTGGCTTGTGTTTATGTGGCTGTGTAGATTCAGTGTTGTGAGATATACTGTAGCCCCTCCAGCAGGCCTGCCAGTGTATCACTAGAGGTGGATTTATGAAGCAATCAAGACCGGAGACTGTGTGCATGTTTGTGTGGTGAATTGTATTTGTGTGTGTATGCACTTGGTTTGGCACATCCTGTTTCATTTAGATTTATGAGGCAGTCCCTTACGGACAAACATGGTACTTCTTCATAAAGGGTCCGACCCATGGCAGTGCTGCTGATGGACGAGCTTCCTGAGAGTGATTTTATTTGGCAATAAAACCTGTTTTACAGCCGGGGATGATTATCCTGATTTTTGCATGAGGCGTCTTCCTGGAAACTTCCTCAGTGATGGATCTTCCTAATGGACACACTCTGTCTTTCTGTGCCGTTGTCTGTATATGTGTTGTTGTCTGCATATAATATTCCCAGGTCATGTGTGTGAAAAGGGTATCCTTTGTCTCCTGTCTTTCTCTTTCCAGCCACCCGTCCCAGCTCCGCGGGCTCCGGACAGACGTACACCCCCACCCTGACCCCGACCCTGACCCCCACCCCTACCTACACCACCACCAGCAACAGCCCCAGCAACAATGCTGCCACCAAAACAGGTACGACATGCTGGTGCAGTGATAACTTCACTTTTGGTCCAAAACAGAAGTTTGTCATTTTTCTTAATCACTGACAAGTTGTTTTTGCTCTTTGCCTTGGTTTCTGAAAGCCATAGCAAGTGCAATTAATAAACTAAAGCACATCTGTCATTTGTCAGCATTAAAAGTTTCTTTGCAAATACAGTGAGATGTTTTTGTTGTGTTTGTGCTGCAGACTCGTTGCTCTACAACAAGATTGATGAGAGACAGCGGTTGGCCCGCGAGCGCCGAGAGGAGCGCGAGAAGCAGACTGGTGTGTATTCTGCAACTTTGTGTGTGTGTGAGAGAGAGAGAGGGACAGGGAGAGAGTGTGTGAGTTATTATTTGGAAGACTTGAGATGCATCCCTCACTCTCTCTCTCTCCCTCTTTCCCACTGTATATCGTGACTGAGTCTGAGTGGTAGCTGTGGTGAAGCGCCCGTGTCCCTAGCCGTTACATAAAGTCCAGGCCCGAGCCAGACAGACACCCCTGTTGCCATGGCGCCCTGGTTACATAATGGGTCGGGCCATGAGACAGGGTTTAGGGAGGCTAGTGTGTTGACAGTGTGTTTTTGTATGAGTGTGTGTGAATGGCATACAGCAACAGAGAGGTCATAGAATGTGTTGGCATGCATGTGTTTGTATGTTTTTGTTGCTGAATTAGAAGTGTGTGTGTGTGTGTGTGTGTGTGTGTGTGTGTGTGTGTGTGTGTGTGTGTGTGTGTTCATAGCATTGTGCTGTGGTCGTACCCCTAGCCGAGGGATTTGCTTTGTGTTGAGGGCTAAAGCCTAGTCACATGACCTACAGCTGACCCATCACACTGCTGCTATAAGCCTATGTGTGTGTGTGCAGCTATGTACACTTGTATGAGTTTTTTTTTTTTACAGCGTGTGTGTCATTGTACGCACAGGTGTGTATTCACATGTGCTTTCACTGAGCATATTGTATCTACTTTTGTACCTATCTCCCTTAGTACCTACACTAATTCATTATTGTGTGTGTGTGTGTGTGTGTGTGTGCGCTCCTCAGCTGCCAGGGAGGCCCAGTGGCAGGAGCGTGATGAGCGAGCCAGGCAGCACTATGAGAAGCACCTGGAGGAGAGGAGGAGAAGGCTGGAGGAGCAGAGGATGAAGGAGGACAAGAGGCGAGCCGCCGTGGACGAGAAACGACGGCAGAAACTGGAGGATGACAAGGTGTGTGTGTGTGTGTGTGTGTGTGTGTGTGTCAGGGGAGTCGGCATACTTGAATTTATAAGTTAACACACACTCCTTCTACACCCATATGCATCAAGATCTATTCACTCTCCACTTACTCACACACACCCACCAAGAGATACACACGCACACATGCAATTTTCTCCTAATTTCATGCAACGCAATGGCTGCACTGTCAAGTTACTCTTCCAGAATCTTCCACTAATAATATCCTCATGAACAGGCTAATAAATATCTACGGCCAGTGAACCATTTACATGCTCTATGCTCCTTCCCTGTAGTCAGTTGGAGTTTGAACTCCAGTGGCAGCTGCTGTCTACACTATCATGGCCCATTTGCACACACACACAGATACACACACACATTGCTGGAATACCTATAGGCAGATAACCAAGATGCTGGCTTTGATAACTATTTAGTTTGTATTTTATTACACATTGCCATCACATAAGTATGTCATTAAATTACACCTTGCCTTGTTCAGTTTATATGCATTAACTCTGTAGTACCACAGTATATATTTACTATCACACATCTATGTATATTATGTTTATGACAGTTGAATTAAATGAAATGCTTAGTAAAAGGGAGACAAAATAGGCACCACAAAATTTGTGTGTGTTCTGCACAGTTTTGCTTTCATTTTAAGCCTGTTTTGAGAATCACAGTCGCTTTTATTAGCCAAGCACAACTAGCGCGCAAGGAATTAACCTGGTTAATTAGTGCTGATACATTATACAACTGCACAATACTGGACTGACACTTGATGCTGATGTTGATGTTGTTGTTATTGTGACTGCAGGCTCGTCATGAGGCGGTGATACGTCGAACTCTGGAGAGGAGCCAGAGAACCAGACAGAAACCCAACCGCTGGTCTTGGGGAGGAGCGTTACACACAAACACACCCAGCACACCAGCCGGTACATCACACACGCTCACATACACACACACACACACACACATACACACACGACACCTGCTCATGCAAATGTGCACTCATGCATTTCCGGCACACATGCAGTGCACGCATACATTATAGATGCACGCACTGCACACTGTCACAGTCGCTACAGTATGTTGAGACACACAACTTTGCTTTTCCTCTTTGGCCTACATTATGCTGATTCATCAAGTCTCCCAAGTGCTTTTTTTCAGTTTTTCTCACCACTGCTGCTGAGATACTGTTGCTGTAGTGAGAAAAGAGTCGATGCTTTCAGGTGTATTGTATGATTTTAATACGTCGTCTCCCTGATGTCTGGGAGTGTGTCTCTTTGGTAAACATGTACTGTGTGTCCGCCTGCGTCTGTGTGTCTGTGTTATTCTGCCATGTTGATGTTTGAACTTTCAGTCACGCTGCCCTCTGTTGTTAATGCTGACTCACACCCCACTCTGCCTCTTTGTCTCTCTCTCTCTCTCTCTCTCTCTCTGTCTCTCACGCTCATTCTCAACTCTCCCTTGTTCTCTCTCTGACACTCTCTCTCTCACTCTCTCTTTCCGTTGTTCTCGATCTACCTCTCTCTGCTCTTTCTCTCTCTCGTTGTCCTTTCCCCTCCTGGTCCAGGTTTTGTCGAGTCGGCTTTCCTCTATCCACTCGACCTTGCTGGGCTGGAGCACATGCAGAGTGCTTTCAGTCACTACCGCAGATACGGAATGACCTCCCAATGTGAATATTATAGTACTGTGTCAGTTAGGCAGCCAGCGTTAGAACGCCGGCTTTAGCACTGAAACTGTATGGCACCATTTTAGCACACTGGCAATAGTGTAAATGTAGGCCACTGTGAATGGCATGAGTAGCGATTTTTTTTGAATTGCACGTAACAATCCAGTATGTGACTTGAACTCATTTCCCCAAAACTAGTAGAATTAAGAACCTTAGGAGCCTCCACTCAAACCATTTTAACTTCATTGGTAGATGACATAGGACCCATCTAGTACTAATTCCTGTTTCTAAGCTTTTTATTCTCCTTTAGCTAGTTTTTCCATATCTAACCTGACTGAACCAGAACTCATAGACTAGAGTAACCCTTCAAAGAGAAACCGCTGGCTCCGGCTCTCTCTTTCTCTCTCTCTCTTACCCCTCCCTGTCTCTGTCTGTACGGCCCTCCATCTTGTGTGTCGTTGATTCGTTTATATTGTGCTGCCTGTTTGTTTGTTTGTAGATGCTGACAGGCGGTCAGTGTCCACGATGAATCTGTCCAAACATGCAGACCCAATCATTACCAAGCGCCTCTCCTCCTCCTCTGCCACGCTCTTACACTCGCCAGACCGAGGTAACAAGAATGCACATTGCACCCAAACATTATTCGTGGCGATATCCGCTGGTGATGGTCTGCCTTTCACTGCACCTGATGTCATTTGTATCTGTTGTCGGCTACAGTCTTGTGACAGTCTCTTCAGCTCTCATTGTTGTTTTTTCTTTTATTTAATAAATGAGATTCAGTGGGAATATAGTGACTTTGATGGGGGAAAACATGGCACCACCCATTTAAGCACCATTTTAAGGGCTAATTGAACAAGTGAAATGATAATATCTTTTATGTATTCTTCGATGTTCGTATGTTGCTGACAGCCTTACGGATGAGAACAACCTCTTCCCCCGCCATTAGCAAAGCTCAGTCCAAACTCCACCTACACCAGGGAAAGACCGCCCACCACAGACCCACAGGTGTTTCTGGGAAACCTTGGCAGTTTGGTCCCTTATATTGATTACATTATACGCAACTCATGCTGCAAGCCGAACAGATCATGGGCTGGAAACTGTTGAGGAGTTTTAAAAGGAAAGAAACTATGATTATCCGTCATACTGTTTCAGTGAAATAAAAAAGAAATGTATGATCCGCTAGCAACAGTAGCAACATTTATTTCAAAACTCAAGTACATTGATTCATATTGTTGAGCTGTATAATCCTGCTCCATCTCTATGCCTTATTTTTATGCCTTATGGCAGCAAAGTTTTGCACCTTAAAACACATTTCACTGATAACATTTTGACAAAATTTTGACTCATAAGTCCTACTTTATGGAATGTTGTGACATTTTCAATATGATTATCAATTCCAGCGTTATGTGTTCGTCAGTCAATGGATGTATATGTGTGTGTGTGTGTGTGTGTGTGTGTGTGTGTGTGCACTTGTGTGTGTTTCATCAGAGGGATCAAGGTTTTTTTTTTTGTTTTTTTTTTCTCTAGCGTGACCCCTTTCTCTAATCCAGCGTAGGATAATCTTTTTGTTTTTGTGGGAACACTGTATGCTGTTTTTATCCCGGCTGAAAGATAGGCACCCACATTTTTAACACTCAGACATACACATAATTATAGACATAACACACAAACATGTACTCACAACAATGACGACGAAACAAACCGTACAAACAAACTGCCAAACCATGAATCGCTTGAATACAGTGTATGGCAGGTTACAGGTTCTTCCTTTATACAGTTTCCAGCCCAGTTGTATCTTTTTCCCCTTAAAACCTGCAACCAACCTGCTTCTTAACCAGAGCTACCAATGCTGAACATTATGCCTGATCGATGAATTGTCTTTCTTCCAAAATGTCAAGTGGCAAATCATCAATCTATCATGAAGATCAACAAATTCTTGCACTGCCCAGCTCTGGTCAATAAGCTACTTTTAACAGTATGAACAATATGCAAATATTCCAACCCAGGTACCTAGAACTCTGCATGGCCATATATAAGACTTTGACTTACTTGCATATAAGCTTTCAGCCCCTCTTTAATTATTGCCCAATTAATTGATTAAATGCTGAGGTAATTCAAAGAGATACAAATGTCAGCCAAACTATTTTCTTGAGATACAGATGGGGTTCTGTCCTTTGTTCTTGCACTGTTTATTTGAATGCGCTCCTCCCTGTGTTTGCTCCTGGTTTGCACGTCACTCCAGGCTGTTTGCTCCTTCTCACATTAAACAGACCGGTGCATGCAGGTGTAACATGGCAGCCTGTGCATGCTTACGACTTAAATTTAGCTCTCACCTACACTGCTGTGATGCACAGTGTGAGGGAAGGAATGGGTAACGAATGCAGTAATTATGCATCATTTCAAAATCTGCTTTGACGGGTTGCTTTGGCTTATCAGCAGCTGGTTAATGTAGTTTTGCAACAAACTTAAGCTTTGCCCACTTTTAACATGTATGTGTGTGTGTGTGTGTGTGTGTGTTCAGGCCTGCGCCGTCTGCCGCTGTCGCCGTGGGAGAACACGATGGTGAACCGCCTGCAGCAGCCCACACACTCCTACCTGGCCCGCAGCCGCAGTGCCATGAGTCTGTCCGGAGATCAAACAGGTAACACACACACACACACACCCCCTGCAAAGAAGGCCCCTCCTGGCTCTCATGGTCAGCAGACCGAGGAAAACACACAGGACACTCTAGCGCGCGTGCACACACACACACACATTCGAATTCACAGCTCATAGTGCTAGACGTATTTATGCCGTTTGTATTTTGGACTCTTGAGACCAGAACAGTTTTGGATGCTAATCAGGATTGGCCCGACTTAAAGCATTACACCGTCTGAAACTTCCCTCACCAGCCTGTATCTGGCACTGAACACACACACACACACACACACACACACACACACACAAAAACACAAGTCTAAACAAGTGAGCTGTTCAGGAAGGTTTCCCCTATTGATATCCTGCCCTGCCTCCCCCTGTTGTTACCACGGCAACAGTGTGAGTTCCCACATTGCAGTTTTAGATGGTTACAGTGTGTCTGCGTGTGTTTTGGTTTCAGTGTGTTATCTTGTGCCTAAAGTTATATACTACTCAAAGATTCATATATCCTAGAAGCTAAGGTCTGGAACAGACCAGTCGATATCTGTGAACATACAAAAGTTTTCTCAGGAAGCCAGAAACCAGACAGATAATTATTGATTAGACTGCCTGAAACCTTAGGAATAATGTAGTGTGTATTAAATGCATTTAGAATAGTCAATTAATGATAATGGTTTACACAGATATTCTTTAAACTGTCTGTGTGTTTGTGGACTGTTGTGATCTGAGTGCCAGACGTCTTTCACCACTTTGCAGCATCTCTTTGTTGGCCAGCAACTCTGGCCTGTTTCCACTTATCACTGCTTTTTGCCAGCTCACTCACTCTCTCACACACATAAATACACTGACACACACACACACACACACTAACAGACACACTCACACTTCCATCTTTTTCGCTGTCTCTCTTTTCCTGTGTTTTACACTCACACATACACACCTAACATCCGCCACAGTGTGTGAAGGTAGAGTTTTTTGCATCTATGTGTGTTGCTGCATGCTTAGTTTCTCTTTCTGGTGATTGGTGTTGGGTCTGGTGTGTCTACTATCAGTAGTCCAGACTGGGATGACTAATGAGTCTGACACCTAGGAACGCTTCCAACACTGGGGCCTTTTACAGCGGGGAATGACTTCACCATTGCCAAAGTGTTGCTTTCTATGTGGATGCCTCAAAGAGTAATAGTACAAAGTGCAAGGATATTATATATTCCATTGAGCTTGTCCTTTTAAATGGGCAGCAGTGCAATGAAAGTTGTTTAAGGGTTGTTGTTTTTTTCATCTATTGTCCATTAATCCCTAAACTGACAAAATAGCCCAACTAAATCCTCATTCTCTCAAAAGCGTAGCCTATTAGTTGATAATACATTCTGGCATACGACGCCTCAGTGATGGTTGCAGTATCCTTCAATAGTTGTGCTTCCAATCAGTAGCGCTAATGCATTCTCTTTCTCTCTCTTCTTCTCTCTTGTTTCTGCCAAACCTCTTCTTTTCATCCTTCCTTCCTCCGCCGGTCTTCAAACCCTTCCTCCTCCTCCTTCTCCTCCTCCTCCTACCAAACCCACGGTGTCTTCCTTCCATTCATTCTTTCATCTTAACATCTTCCTCCTTCCCCGATCCTTCGCTCCGTGCTCCTGTTGACCTAACCCTCGCCGGTGTCCCCCAAATCCTAACCCCCGCCCCGCCCCGCCCCGCCACTCCTCAAAACACTGCGCCCTCCCTCCTCGTACATCACGGTAGCCATGCCTGTGTGTCCTCGCTCAGTGTCCTGCCACCCCATGGGCTCCATGTCCTTCAAGGCCCTGCAGGCCCAGCCGCTGCCCCACTGCCGCAGCCAGGAGAGGAGCCTCTGCAGGGAGACGGCGGCCTCCTCCTCCTCCGTCGCCCGCAGGAGGACCACCGGACCCGTGCAGGTAGGTGATGTCATCAGCCTGCGCCCGTGTTCGACCGAGCCACTAGAGAATACCGCCATTAAGAAGTTGAGACAACCGTAAGCTGTGACGTCATCAACCAGGGTCTTATGTTTACACAAGACATGCTAGGAACCCAAGAGTGTCTGTAGTGTGTGTGTGTGTGTGTGTGTCATTTTGCTGTCTGTTTTCAGTGTTTATTATGAGATTAAATATTGCCTTAAACCTGTTTAGAGTGATATTTGTGCTGCTGACATTGAGAGGTATGGGTGAAGCTGGTTCTGTATGTATGTGTGTGTGTGTGTGTGTGCAGCTGTGTGCACGCACATAAGTGCCTCACTACTTCTTGCTATTCTTTCTCCAGTTCTGCTATTTTCATGTTGATGATGTCCCAGATCAGTCAGACACAATATATCAGAGTGTCTGTCTCGCTCTGCTCTTTACACACACATGCACACGCACACACACACACACACACATTAACACATACACACCGCTGTACCCACTGTCCATCTGTCTGCCTCTGTGTCACAGCTTATGCCATTAAGTTCTTAAAAGGAGGGCATCTTCTGAGCTGTGCATCACACATACAGACACACACACACTCACACACACACAAACCAGTTCTGTACCACTGATACAACCACTTATATCCCATTATGACTTTTAGTTGTAGCTTCACCATAATATCAGTCTTGATGTCTATAGATGGATCAATCTATTGTGAGTTTTGGCTTGGTGTCTGAGATTATTACCTCACCTACAAACAGGACATGATAAACTCCCTGTGAGCTGGTCTGAGTTAAAGAAGGTTGATTTAGTTTTCACTTGTGACGACGATTAGAAGTTTCTTAATGTTGGTGTGACAGCCTTGCACCATTAGTACCAGAGGTTACGCAGTGCAGCGGGCCGTCAGAGGAAGGCCATCTCAGTCTAATCCTGTTACGATCTTCTTCTACTGTGCCGATTACCCCGTGCGTCGCTAAGGACGTAAACTGCAAAACCATTTCGGTGGCATTCTGCTACTGCTGTAAAAAAAAACAATGGTTTGGGTTCATGAAAAAGTTTCAAGCCCATTTTGATTTTTATATATCTGATTCTGTTCGCCTCGCTCTCTCATTCCATTACACACTCTTTATCAATCGCCACATCTTTCTCCCTCTGTCTGGCTCTTTCTCTCTCACTCACTCTGTCTGTCTCCCTCTCCCTCCCTGCCATTGGTCAACAGCAGAAGGACCGTGACTTCGCCAGGAAGTCATGGAGCAACCTGTCACTCCCATTGGCTCCCGCTCTGACTTTGCCCCCCAGCAAGCGCTCCTCATCACCAGGCAAGAAGAAGAGCAAAGTAACAGCACCCTCTCCTGGCAGGTAGGAGAAACACACCCATGACAGCTAATGGCATAATGAGGAGGGTAAGCAGATTTCTGTTACGTGTTAAGGATTGAAAATGGGAAGAAATTGCATAATTAGGTACAATGGGACTGTGAGAGCTGTTTTCATGCCACATTTGTTTAAAAAGTTATGAAAGAAACAATTTTCAATGAGACATGGAAAGGTGACTTTCTGTAAATGAATAATTGGAAAAAAGTCTCAACATCTTTTCATTACTAAACCGAGATGCTACTCCATGAAACACAGTCAAAATGCCACATCACTAGTAACTCCTAGTAGAAACATGTTCCCTGTTATTTTGGCTGGTATCCTGCTGCTAAACGGCTTCTTCTCCTCCTGCACACAGGCCTCCACAGAAGACGACGGGGCGCCCCCCGACCCCCAAGCTGCTGAAGTCTCCCGGGGCAGAAGACCCAGGGAACCTGCGTCCGGTCAGGGTCACACCGGAGAGCCCCCGCCCCTCTCCGCCCCCCAGAGCCCAGGGAGAGGAGGGAGAGCAGGTCCTCAGCCCGCCCCAGCCTCGGCCTCAGCCGCTGGGCCAGAACAAGACCAGTACTGAGGAGACGACACCAGCAACACCAGCAGCAGCCAGCGGTCAGTTACCACTCTCCGACCCGCTTTACCCGACCCATGCGGCATGGGTCATCAGATTGTATTCAGACAGAGCAAAAACGCATAAAATCCAGGTGGTCAGAAACACATTTGGCCACATTAACAAAGGCCCAGAATTACTAAAACCTTTAGTGGGTAGAAAGTCAGCACTAAAGACTTGTGATAGGTGCAAGGCAATTTGCTTGACCAGGAGTTACGTCATGGTTTTGCACATGCTAAAGGTTTTTGCACCCATGAAAGGCTTTTGTAAATCAGGGCATATGCAATGTGTCTCTAATCCACATACAGTGACTATGTAAATCAAAATAAATTTTGCACCCTGATCCAACCAGGAAGTGCATGCAAAACAACAGGTGGCAGAGAGCACAGATGCTAACATCCTTGAACAAGCAAGACGATGTGTTTACTGACAGTTTTTGGAACATAAATATTAGGAGAGGAAATGACATGTAAGGCGAACATCAACCCAGAAATAGTACTACTACACCTCTGATAAAATGGCTCATTGTGCCTATCAGATTGCTATCAGATTAGATGGTGAATCCTTTGATTCTGTTGCCTTCCAGAGTCTATAAGCAGTCCCCCGGCCCACAAGCCGTCGGCGGGCACCACAGACCCAGAGGAGGCAAGTCGGATCCTGGCTGAGAAACGACGGCTGGCCCGCGAGCAGAGGGAGAGAGAGGAGGAGCAGCGCCGGCTACACGAGGAGCAGGAGAGGTACATGGTGCTGTATGTGAATGTGTGTGTGTGTGTGTGTGTGATAGAGAGTGTGTGCAAGGGAGAATGTGCACCTTTCCTGTCTTGACTGCAATTCATTAATATGTATATGTGTGTGTGTGTATCTCGCTGCAGACTAGCCAAGGAGGAGATGGCTCGCCGTAAGGCTGAGGAGCGAGCGAAGAGAGAGGAGGAGGCACAGCGCCAGGCAGAGGAGAGGAAGATGAAGGAGGAGGAGGAGGAGAGGAAGGCAGAGGAAGAGAGACTTCAGAAAGAGAGAGAGGAGGCAGAGAGACTCCAGAAACAGGTCAGAGAGTGGACACACTTTGTGAACTCTCATGCTCTTTCACACACGTGTAGAACTAAAGACTGAACGTCAGCGCTTCAGAGATCTTACAGTGCAATGAAACTCTTGTGTGTGTGTGTGTGTGTGTGTGTGTGTCAGAGAGAGGAGGAAGAGTCTCGGCAGAGAGAGGAGGCGGAGCGACTGAGGCAGGAGAGAGAGAAACACTTCCAGAAGGAGGAGGCTGAACGCTTGGAGAGGAAGAAGGTGACACACGTGTGCACACAAACACACACATATAGACACATTTTTATAATGTTGTACAGAGAATCTAAATGCTGCTTCATCCTCTCTTCTCCACCAGCGTCTGGAGGAGATCATGAAGAGAACAAGGCGTTCGGACACAGCAGAGAAGGTATAGTCCAGAAGTAAACAAGTAAAAAGAAGTTAAGAGATATCTGACTAACCATTGATAGTCCTTGTTTGTCTTGACCCTCTTTGTTTTCTTTCCCATCTCTAGAAAGTTACTCCTAACAGGAATGGAGACGATGCAGGTAACTTTCATCATCCCTCTTTCTTCATTTTGTCAAAGAAAAGAACAGGATTATACAGGCCTGCCCCGGTTCTGCTGTTTGTGCGTTAAAAGACATCCAGTGTGTTTGTGTGTGTGCAGTTTCTGACCGGTCCCCTGGTTTTCTCTCACCAGCAGTAAGCCCTGGCTCTCCAGGCCCATCCACAGTGAGTGTGTCAGCAGCACAACACAGCAACGGCAACGGCCACCAAGCCTCCAACCCCGACCCTGACCCCAGCACCGCAACACTGACCCCTCCTGACCAGAGGTAGGGCTGCATGGAAAAAATATTATCCCATGGACTTTTCGGGGATGTAATTTGTGACATAATTGTTATGTAGTGTGTCTATGACTGTAATGAGGGCAATATCATCATCATATCAAAACTGACCTCTGCAATAGTTTATGCTAAGTGTTTTAAAGTTACCCCTTTTGTGACTTTTTTTTTAAAAATTTTTTTTACCTTGTTCCTTCTTTTATGTGACGCACTAGACATGATTTCAACATTGAATCTCTGCATTAGTTCTCACATAACCCAGGATCTTTATGGCTATGTATAGCCCAGTTTTAGACCAAGCAGTAAATACATTATTGCATATTTAAACAATGCATAAACTATCAAAAATATCAAAAATACACACCAGAGAAGTCCATATGTACAAGATAATGCTTTCTTTTTCTCATATACCCCGGAAGACATAGTCTAAGTCATAGACGTCTACTAAACTTTCACTTTTAAACCCTATGTAGCCTAATTTTAGCCTTTAATGTTACCCTCTCTCTCTGTCTCTCAGGGAGAACGGTGAGTTTGAGGAGGTGATCACACTGCCTCCACACTCCAGGCTGTCTCCCGCTGAGGGAGAGGAGGAGCAGCAGCAGCAGGAGGAAGAGGAGGAGAGAGTTCCCGTCATAGCCTTCAGGGAGAACGGCCTCCTAAAGCCCCTCAGCGGCATGGAGGATATATCAGCCCAACAGGGAACAGGTCAGCCGGCGCCCTCTTCCTACTTCACCTCCACTTCTTGCACTTAATGTCTTCCTATACTACTTCACCTCTTTCTCCACTTTATTCTCTTGGCATGGCGTAGCTATGGAGGCTGAGGTTGCCATACACTCTTGGTGTCATCATCTTGCATAATTAAGCTGTTTGCTCATACAGTTTGATACTGTTATATACCACAAGGGATAGTTACACCAGATCCTGTGTATTAGTAAATGTCTTGTTTCCCCCTTCTGTCTTCCTCTACTTTTTATCCACCTTTTCCTCTTCTTCTTCTTAACTTTGCCCACTGTTCCCATGTTGTCAGCTGAAATGGACAATTGGCTTCATAACAGCTGATGTGTTTACTCTATTTGTTTGTAGACGTTGCCTGATGACCCCGAGAGAACTAGGGTGATGCCACACACCAGAGAGCCAGGAAGAGAGGTGGTCAGAGAGAGAGAGAGAGATGGAGGAAAGCAGAGATGTGGGACTGAAACGCAGGAAGGACTCGCACCATCACGGCCGGACGCTTCCAGAGGTCCACTTTCTCACCCCTCCCTCGCCCTGAAGAGAGCCATTTCCCCAAAGCTGGTCGTCTCCAAAGAACTCTCTAACAAGTATCCCCAGAGGGAAAGTTAACGTTTCCCTCCACCTGTTCTCTGGGGAACTGATCGTCTCTCCGTCTCTCACCGTGACTACGCTTCGTCATTATGTTCTGTGTGCGGCTGTTCTGGTCTACAACCCCCCCCACCCCCACCCCCCCCCCCCCCCACCTTCCCCTATTTCTGAAATGAATGTGTGCTGAAATCGCAGGAGGGCAATGAAGGCCCGCTCCTTGTGACTGTCGTGGGGCGGTGTGTGTGTGTGTGTGTGTGTGTAATAATACCTGTAAACTGAGATCAGCTGTAAAGTCTTCTGTCATGATACTTGAAGAGTTTCTCGTTGCTGTAGAGCGTAGTCCGATTGTCCGAATCAGCGATGTGACGTTATAACTGGAATTCACACCGTGGCCTTAGAATTACAAGGTTTCCTTAATGCGTTCGCTCTCTTTAAATGGAACCTCATAATTCTAAGGTTTAGACATTTCTCTTGAAATGTTACAGAAGAGACGGGATATCGTTGTCGGTTAATTCAAGGCATAACTTTGGAATGTTATCAGTGCATGAACTCTGTTGTAAAATGCCTCCAGGAGTTGGAAAGTCTCCTTTTATGTAACATTTTTACTGCTATGTCTACAGAGTTTAAACCTAGAGGTTAGCGTTGGGGTGGCATGGGTGTTTGGTTTATCATGTGGAGTTGAAGTTAAACAACATCAACAACAAAAAAAAAAACAAACGTACTGTTCTCTCAGTAAACCGAGAATTAGCGTGAAAACTACTGATTTCCTTGTTTAGTTTTATATAATTGCTGTAAAGATAAGATGTGATTTTTTTTTTCTTACTTTCTCATTCTGTCCTCCGTTTCTGTTCTTTGTGCAGATTTGCTTTGATAAAAAGGTCCTGCCCCTACCTTCATTTATTTAGCCTCTAAAATTCCCACTCATGTATGATATGTCTTCTTGTCAGACTTGTCTCATTGAGTCAATGAGCAGCATTGGAGGACTTTGCTGTAGCATAGTCACCATAAATTGGAGGATTATGTACCATAGGAAGGGCAATACAGGGGCCTTCGTTTTGGCCAAGCAACTACAAGATGGATTAAAATAATTTACCAGCGAAATTAATATGAATTCTGAAATAACCTGATCCAGCTGATTGCTCGATTCTTTTGATTTGAGGATTTATTTAAGAATAAATGCTGCTACTTTTGATGTTCCTTTGCCTTACCACATGATGGAAAGAATGAGGCGATTCTAGGACTTGGGTCTGTACCCACAGTCACTGAATATGAGATATGCACTCCCACCATGAGTTTTGACATCATGACCACATGCCCATATTCGCCGGTGGCTTCCTTTTCCCTTCCTTGATGACTTACAAGTCTGTTCATGTGTGAAAGTTCATGTAGTAAATTTGTCAGCGTCACACCATGTTATCATACATGGGGTGTCATGTAAATCCATCGGTCTTTCTCCTAGCTGTTCACAAAGGAAAGGAGACAAGAGGGGATTAAAGTAAGAAATGGAACACAACCATTCTCTTTTAGGATGTCTCATTCAGACTTGGTGACGATCCTCTTCATTAGATCTTGATTTCCATCTTTTTACACAATAGCTCCCATTGCTGCTACTCGCTAGCACTTGGTTCTCAAAGCTTTGCACTTATACCAGTTCCTTTTCTGATATTTTGCAGTATCACCAAAATGGAAGGAAATTTCAGAAAGATTGTCCATGTCTAGGTTATGTACTACTGGTTGTTCATCATGCTGTTACCAATATGTTAATTATCTAAGTTGCAACTATATTGCTGTAACACAGGCAATATGATTTGTAAAATAAGTTTCCAGAGCAGACACCTCTGAATGGAAGAGGTTTAAATGCATAAAGTAAATAAGTTATACATAGATATTCTATAAATTATGTATAAATGACAAAATATATTTTACTAAGACTGACCACAAAGCTTTGAAAACTAACTAGCCTTTTACTTTAGAGGAAAAGGGTTGAAGACCATGGGATGAGTTCTTCCAACCAGTCCCAACAGAAATCGTCTCCCAACTGTTCCAGCTGTACTGTATGGCATGTTAATAAAGAATTCAAATTTTGTCTGGATCGATGCTGTTGTGTTCTTGCAAAGATTCCTTTGTCTGCTATTTTTAGATCCAAAATCACAACGCACATTAAAAGCACAAAGAAATATGTTGTAGATTTATTTCAGAATAAACCAAAGCAACTAGTACAGGACATTTAGACATTCAAATATAGTTACACCTGTATAGAAAAGTAGTGAATATCTGAAACAAAACAAACAACTTACAAAGAAAATGAAGAGTTACAAGCATGGAAAAATAGATGACTTGAAAATGAAGAAAAAAATTATTTACATTCGCCAGTGACATTGGATAGAAAACTGCATTGTGTAACACCGCAGAAATCCCCAAAAGTGGATGGGACTCAGTTAAACTCAAAAAGCAGAGCTAGATCCGAACTAAGTGTTTTTGTGTGTGTTGATGATTTGTAGATATCCATAGGAAGTAATGGCACACTGGTTGAGTTCCTGAGCATGCACAAAAGGCCAGAATCTAGCCCTGTTGTGTACTAACAGCTAGTCATGTCCAATGAAATAACACGAGTAGTCACCAGTGAGGAGTGTATTGGAACAACTTGGGTCTCTGGAATTTCAGTTATATCGGTACTATCAGAGTGCTCCAATTTCACCAGTAGAAGGTTTTGGTGAGGAAACTGGCAGCAGCGTTGAGCCAGCTTCCACTGGAATCATCCTTGGCTGTGGTGCGGGAGATGGCGCGGTCCGCCTCCCTCTCTGGGCTCTCCTCCTCCTCTGGGAGGTAGTCTGGAAGAGCTGCGTTCTGCTCCACCTCCACTCCAGACGGGTTCAGAGGGATAAGAACCTGAAGAACCCGTTATGGAAGGAGAGAGGATGAGGGAAAAGTGTTTAAAAGTGTAATTAGCGATGTGAAATCACACTCAGAATTCATGAGATATTCTCCAGAGGATCTTCAGAATGTATACTATCTATTCTTCAACAGAAAGAGAGAGAGAGACAGGGAGAAAGTGTGTGTTCACATAATAACCCTACTACTCACCTCTTCTCCTGCCTCATTCCTCACCACCTGCTGGGCTGACAGCACCTTGGTAGCAGCGATGGCCGACGCCAGACTCTGCAAATGAAGAGGCAAAGAGGAAGGAGACGACTGGGATTAATGAGCGTCAATCAGAACGGATGCATGGTTTTCTTACTCCTGATTCTTGCACCAAGTGTATCTGAGTGACTGCTAAAACAAACGGTCAATATTAACTAATATTTTGAAAAGGCCTGTAGTGTCCTAAGCAGACAGTGTTAGTACATGGTTGTCTTTGTGTGTTACCTCAGTGGGCAGGTCTGAGCGGATGCGGACGGTGCATCTCTTGGAGGCCATCTGGAAGGTGAAGCTGATCACTCCTTTGACCGCAAGAAGAGCCTCCTCACACAAGCCTCGCTGGTCCTGAATAAAACAAGTAGAGGTGGTGTTAGTACATAGATGGTAACTAAGTACATACACAAGTCTTATAGTGCTCATCACATACTAAAAGACGTGCGTAAGAATCTGAAATCCGGGTGCAGTTCATGACATGGGGCTCAGATCAAAGGGAAACAGACAAGAGCTATGGAAGATGAGGCAATGCTAGTCAAAAGCTCAACACCAGCAACTCGTACAGCATTTGAGGAGGTGGAAATGAAAAGGAAAGAAACAGTGATGAAATGTGACAGTAGTCAAACAAATTTTATCATGATACTGCTGTAACTTACTGGGATCATTGTGCCTATTAAATTACTATCTCCGCTAATCTAGCATCTCTTTGGGGAACCTTATATTAGATACCTTGCCAGTTGCCATACAACTCAGTTCATGGGGGATTATGGTTCAAGCTGTGTGATTCTGTCAAATCTGAAAAGGATATTCATGTTTTGTCTATGCTACAGTATATCAGTGTGTGCTGTGTGGGTTATAGGGAGAATTTGTCAGATACTGTCATATGGGTGTGCCTACTCACAGTGCTGTCCAGTCCCTGGATGTGCAGAGTGACAGACTTGGCCTTCTTGCTGGAGGAGTTAATGAAGAATTGTGACTTCTTCCTCCTCTCCCTCTCTGGGGTGCGGGGTGCAGGGTTGGCAGGCGCACTCAGAATGCCATAAACCTCCTTGGCCAAGGATGTGATGTCAATAGTCAGGCCAACCCTATATAGAAATAAAATGGATGATCTACATTAATCTAGTTAGAGTTAGTGGTGTATTGTATCTAAGGGTGACTGAACTTCAGCTATTGCAGACATGCAGTCATGAAAATACAATTAATAAACATGAAGTGTTTCTTGTTGTTTTTCTACCACCTGTACTACACCATTAAAGGGTTAAATGATCATAACAAAAACAGGAATCACAGAACATTCACTAAAATCAGTGAGGAATGAATGCAGTAGCACTTAAACTAAACATTGCTAAAACTAACATTGGAAATTGAATGTACAACTGTTTAAAAATAATTTAAATAATACACAAACACATGTTCCACCACAAAAGATTGACCAAGATAATGTGAAGACCATCATCTCCTCACCTGTCCACCAGATTCTCCAAGCTCACCATCATACCCAGTTCATTCTTCATGGTGGGGATGTTGGGAGACAACTCGGCCAAGTAGCGCAGGGTCTGAGAACAGAGAGAGAAAAAGTGGGACAAATACACACTATCATCAAATATCATTACTTCCTCTGCAGGCCTGTCTGGCATTAGCTTATTTCTTTACCAGCAAATACTTTGCAGTGTCACTGCCACCAGTAAACCCTCTTCCACCCACCTGCAGAGTGGCGAACAGCACTTCTGGGTTCTGGTGGTCCAGGAAGAGAACCAGTCCGGGAAGACAACCCTGGTCCTGGACTATAGCCTCTCGGTTCTGCGGCTCAGAGGCCAGGTCCCGCAGCTGACTCACCACTGACAGCGCATCCATCATCTTTACCAGCTCAGATACTGAAATGTCAAAGTGACTGCGATATAAATTGTTGCATTAGCTTAACATTACGTCAATGTTTAACTAACGTAACTGTTATTCACTTATTATCAAAAACGTGTTGTGTGTGCATCCAAACTTAGAAAAGCTAGTTATCAAACTCTAGACAACTCTGCTGTGATTGGGTGCTGCTGTGAGCTATCAATAAATTCAAGATGTTTTGCTAATCTTAAGCGAGCTAAATTAAGAATGACATGGATATGCTGTCAATTCGTAACGTTAACGCTAAAAAGCTAGCTAGACAAGCTAACGGCTAGCTAACCGCTAGTTTTGAAACGTTAACTAGCTTGCCAACTAAACTACAAACGCTTCAGCTGCTTCGTTGTCCCATCTGAAACTAACTAACAGTTTGTATGCGGTTATTATTAATTTAAATGCCCAGGATTTTTTTAATAAATTAGGTTAAATTCACTTACGTTGTTACCTTACCACGGAAGAGAGCAGCTCGTGCAGACAAAAATACAAATTTGGTGCAAATTTTTCATGAAGCGCCATTGGTCGAACGGTCACTGGTCACGTCGCACGGTCGCCCACTCCCATTGGTTCACATACCAGTTCCGTATTTCTAGCCAACCAGGACAGGTTTTGCTGGTACGGCTTTATTTGACTTCGCAGACCTTCTGCTTGGACGCGTGAGCAACGAGAACGCAAGTTCAGAGATAGTCTGCAGTTACAGTGTACATTGTTGTTAATAATGTGTATTCCGGACAGATTTAACGACGAGAACACGTTTTGACAAGGGAAACTCCACTGTACGTATACACTAATTTCCATTCATTCTGTATGTTTCCTGGCGACGCGGTTTTTAGTGTTTTGATGATCCATGCAGCTTTTTAGCTTGCGGACATAACGTTACTGCGGTGCCAATATCCTGGCCAGCTGGGTTACTAATTTAACGTTAATCCAAGAGTGATATTCACAGGATTTTGGGGTAAACCACTTAAATATACAAAAGACCCTCTATTTTCATACCATAAGTGTTGTGTATTTTGCTTGTTTCAGGTGTAAAGTATGTGACTCAGTCGCATCCTTCCTGTGGTGTTGGCTTCTCACCGAGTCCGTCAGCAGAAACTTTTGCAGTCGTCAGCTGGTCAATGAAAAAGCCCTTCCAATGTCTTTACTAGAGGATATTCTGGATGTGCTGCGCTGCGTCCTGGAGTATTTTGGAGTGCCTCCAGACATGGTAAGTTATCAGACACAGTCCTATCTTGTTTATGACAGTGATTCCCAAAGTGGGGTGCAGGGACCTCCAGAGGTCCTTCAGATGGTCCCCGGGGCCCCCAACAAAATGAGCAATGGTGCAATTTCATCATTATTTCACTCCCTAGAAGTTAATTCAATGAGAGAAGGTATAAGGATGAACATTTTCATCATAGGTTTCACTGGTATAGTAAAGTTTGGGAGTGACATTTCCTGTGTTTGCGATACTGCAGATCAACAACTGTGTGTTTTATGTGTGTGTTTGCCTCTAGCTGGTTCCAGTGTGGGACAGTCAGCTGTGCGGTCAGTATCGCAGCATTGTGCGGATGATCGGGACAAACCTCCCACTGACACCTACCCCACGTGTCCACTTTCAGGTACAACTAGTGCTTTCAAACACTGAAGATCATCACTCAGAAACAGTCAAGTTCATTTTCACAGTGATAATTGCCACAATAAAGCTGATAAGCATATTAGATTTGTATCAAATGTGTGTCAAATTCAACACAGCAAAACAAGTGGCTGTGTGTAACTGACATGCACACTTGCTTACAACAACACTAACCAGGGCAAAATGTAACCAAAATCCAAATGGTATGTTTGTCACATAATGCTTTCTAAACAGATGAATACTATACCCTAGGTTGATCCACAGTGCTCAGTTGCAATGTCTATGACATCCAGTTGTGCAGCGATGCACCTTTCTCTTTTCTCTTTTCTCTCCTTGCATCCCTCCTTCTGAAGTTTCATGCGCACAGTCTGCTGACAGTTGACACTTTTCTCCAGCCATCGATCAATATGTTACAAAAACACATTGCGATAACATTTTTGGCCGTAGCCTTGCTTTCAAGAGGACTTAATTATATATTATTATTTGTAACATATTTTTAATACTAAGCTATATAAATCAATATACAAATATCTTATAATAGCAGTTTTTGGCAATATCATCCAGCCCTACTAAGAGTTTTATTATATTATTATTTAAAACGTATATAATTATTATCATCAATCAAAAAACATTGTCATCATTTTTATCCATGTATTCAGTGTCATAGTGTGTAATGCCTCCTTGTCCATGTTTTGTCTTCAGATCCCTCTGCACACCTATAGGCCCCATGGATATGTTGACATTACTGTGGATACTCCTGCCATCCCCTCATTTGCTGATGTGCTGTGGGTGGAGGAGGATGAGGGGGACAACTTTGCTAAAATCAGGTAAAAATACAAATAGACACAAACCAGACAAACACCATACACAGGATCCCAGAGGCTTCTTCTTGGTGGTTTTAACCTCAAATTCCAATTCCAGTACTACATAGGGGCAGTGGCACGGTTACCATGGGAGTGGATAGGTTTTACAGATGGAAAAATGAAGTCCTTTGAGTGTGTTTTTAGATGCAATTTGGAGGCATAGGTAGGTTAAGTTTCAATTTAAACATTTTTTGAATCAAGCCGTTGAGCCATTAGAGCTGAAGTTGTCGACTGGAGACAGAAAGACATTGCTAGTAGCCACTAAATATGGGCAAACAACTTAATGCCAGTAGTACTATAATAGGGAAAGTGTTCGCCTCTTTTTATGACAATGAAATCCAAGATGTGCCAGTAGTGTCTGGAACTTTTCCCAGGAATACTATAATATAAAATAACTGCTATATGGTCTCCTTAGGAACCAACTGCCTCCAAAGAAGCAAAGTACTGTAAATTGGAATGGGGTGAGAGACCCAGTGCTGGCCCTGAATCGAGCCCAGAGAGGAGGCATGGCTCTGAGGCAGAAGGCGGAGCCGGATGCCCTGAGGAAGATCACAGCCCTGGAGGACGAGCTGCTCAAACTACGAGCCCAGATCGCAATGATCGTTACAGCAGCGCCGGCTTCAGGTACAGGGACGACACACATAACATCTGTACCTCATTCTCAGCTTCTTTTCACACCTCACACAACTTATCATGTGTTCTGTATACTGCTACTTGCATCAGTTAAGAAAATTTGATAGTTCATCATCCCTCTCTTCCCCCTCTCAACATTTTGTTTAGGTTTGACCCCTTCCCAGAATGCCCCAGACACTCCTCTGAGGTCTCCTCCTCCACCTCCAGCTCTGACCTCCACACCTCGCTGTCCCGCTCCTCCTCCTCCTCCCCCTCCTCCTCTACCTCCCCCCTGCCCCAGCTCCTCCACTGAGAATTCATCCGTGTTGGACCTGATCCGCCAGCGCAGGAATGCGGACAAACCCCATGTCCAGGGGAAAGGTCCGGCGCTGAGTCAGGGTGGTCAGCTCAAGCCCCAGGACTCGGGCCAAACCAGGGGTTCGCAGGCTAAGGGGATCCCCTCCATGCTGGATGTACTGAAGGATTTGAATCAAGTTAAATTGCGCACAGTGGAGAGGTAGGCATTAGTTTGAACAGTATGGATTTGAAGCTGCTGATATTTTGTGCCGATATTCAATATCTTAAAATGTCACCTTTTTGTGCCAAAAAGTTGCAAGGATTCAGTGTTTCCTCCACAGTTGTATTCTTGTTATTGGAAACTCCGAAAAAACTATTGAAAGCCATGCTAATGAAATTCTTTTTAGGTGGATTAGCAGCTCCTTAAGACAGCATGAAGCAGGTTTCATTGCAGGTTTTACAGACTCACCCCTGAAGCTGTGGAGTAAAGTCATATCTTCACCTCCATCATATCAACGACTGGCCAATATCTGTTTTTTATTCAACGACCAATACTGTCCCGATATATCAGCAAACCAATATATCGTTCTAACCCTAGTAGGCACGGTCAATGTGATGCAGCATGTGGTCTACAACCTATAGACCGAGGACATAAATAATTCTTTACAGACATTAAAAGACAACATCAGTATATTTTTGCTTTTGCTTTGATTATATGATTAACATTGATTTGCAGTAGAAGTCAAGACTTCTTCATGAGTCTCTATCTCCTGTTTGTCTCACTTCCAGACATCAGTCTCCTCCATTTTAAACAAGCAGTGTATCTCTGTGTACAACAAAATCAAACACTTTTGAAAAACTGTTATCGGGCCAATAGGCCAGATTATAGTCTAGTACCTCATTCTCAGCTTCTTTTCACACCTCACACAATTTACCATGTGTTCTGTATACTGCTACTTGCATCAGTTAAGAAAATTCGATAGTTCATCATCCCTTAGGCCAGTTTATAGTCTTGAGCCTGTTCACATTGCAGGATAAATTGCGTCGACCCTCAGGTCCATTTGTTTATCTGTTTGTCCCTAAATAAATAAATGAATGAAAAAATTCATTCATTCATTCATTCATTCATTTATTTATTTATTTATTTATTTGATATCCGTCACAATGTTTGGTTTTTATGTGATAATGTTTTTATAGCAATTGTCTCCTGATATTTCCCCTTCCTTCCTCTCTCCGTAGGTCACCAGGGGGCACACCGGTCAGAAGGAGGCGCAGTAAGGGGGGCGCAGCGTTGCTCAGCGACCCGGCGGGTCTTATCGCTGAAGCACTAAGGAAGAAGTTTTCCCAGCATCACCACAACAACTCCTCCGACAAAGAGAATTCACTTGAACTATCTCCATTTGGCAGTCCAGAAACGCCCCGGGTTAGTATTCTAATGCAGTTATTTAATGCAGCTCACACAGTTTCCATATGTATATTGATATATTGTGAATAGTTTTTAGAAACTATTAATGTAGTTTCAGGAGCCCTTTAAGTTTTAGCAAAATAACAGTACCACCATGCAGTACAATACCTTAAAGGAGCAATAAGTAAGGTTTTTACTGGCCCTTTGCACAAAATGACAATAATATATCTGCAGGGGTTTGATAGGATTTTTGATCACTAGCAGTGACTCAGCGATTACTTTGCCAGGTGTTGAGATTAATGCCTTTTAAAACTCACCGCCCAGCCCATACTCTGTTTTAGAACAAAAACCTAACCTGACGCTTCTGCTCCAGGTTCTTCAGCTCACCAGACGCAGCCAGGGACGCCTCCACCTGTGACCTTGTTGAATGGTAACGTCTCATGAGTCAACCGTCCCGTCATCCAGTCACAGCTCCCCCAGACGTGTCTCACTAACAGATTACTGCTGCAGCTGCTGACTTGCCTGTCATTTTCATACTTTTTTTGTTCGTCTGTCTTGTGAGAGTGTAACTCTTGCATAGAACACAGTATTTTTTGCCATGTTGTCATGAGGTATCTCTGTTGTGTCGGGAACTTTTGAATGTATAATTTTTTTACTTGCAGTCATTGCTGTAAATAAGATTTTTGGTATGGTAATTTTGTTTTTGTACAGTTGGGTCACAGTGTTGTTCTCTCTTTGTGTGCAGAGCTCCTTTTTAAAGGAAAAATATAATAATGTAATGAAGCAGGTTAGCTTGTAGCGTGTCATACCTGCCTTAATGTTTTCTGAAATTTCTACTTGCTTACTGAGGCCTTTATTCTTGCTTCAACCAAGTTAAATGAATACATTTCTACTGTGGGTGTTGACATTCATGTAGCTCTATTCTATGCAACTGCTATTTTGTGTTTGTGTTTTACTTTGCTGCTGCCCTGGTTCAAGTGCACTGATCAATGTTGATTGTTCTTGTTTTCATATTTCCCTAATTTTAATTTGTGCCCAAATCCAGTTAACCGTGCTAGCCTTATATTAGGCACTTTGTACTGTATTAGACGAACTAAAACATTTTTTTTTTCAGTAACATATTGATGCATCTTTTCATTTTGGTACGGAGGTTTATTAGTATTTGGGCATTCTTTGATGGTCTGTGAAGCCAATTTTGATGGGGCTGCAGGGTGTCCCATTTTTCTATTCACATTTTGATGTGTGTGTGTAAATTGGAGGACTTCAAAAATAATTAAACACCAAACTAAGAAAGCGCTGTCCCCTTTTCATTGGGAATATTGAATATCTCAGGTTGATGGTTTGACACAGAGCCACATACAGACATTTTACAAGTAGCTCTGGTCAGACAGAATGTGTGTTTGTATGAGTGTCACAAAGAGAAAACTGTTTTCTATCTGCTTTTACAGTGTAAATACCTATAAAAGTGTCCACCAAATAGCAGATGTTCATCTTTATTCCTTTTGCCTTCTGTCCTTTCCCCATCCTTCTATGATAATCGAAATACCAGAGAAGGAAATGTGTGATGAGTGTCCCTGTACTTGATATTCTGTGATGCAAATTTCTCCTGACTGATTCCAATAGAACTAGGTCTTAAACTGGAATCGTGTCGTGTCTATGAATATTTTACATCTGCTCACTAATCAAGTATTTCATTGTTTTCAAAATCAATAAACTAGCAGGCCTATCTGAGTGAATGCTGGTGTCAATGCCTCACTGTTTTGTTTTTTTACAGTGTCTGATGCAAAATCCACCCATATTATTAAAAATACCATTACACTCATGTTTGCATAATTTATTTATTTAGCCAATTAAAAAAAAAAACATAAATTAGAAATTCATAGTGTCTTCTGTGTTAGTTGAAGTCGTCTAGAAAAGATGGGATGGGGGGGGGATTGAGAGAAGAAGATGAGAGATCATTAGAGGGCAACAAAACTGCAGGAGAGCTTTAAGTGCTTCGCTGTAATACTGCATGAGAACTTTACAGACCAGTGGTGGGTTTCCCAAAAGCACATGGGGTAAACATGGTCTAAGAAGCTTTTGGGATCACCTGGCCAGAGATCTTCTCTTGCTCACCATCATAGTTCACAGCTTCTGGTCGACCTCCATGGGTGTCTCAGCACAGGAGTCCGAAGGTCTCACATAACTGCATGGTGAAGATAGTATCTACCTTTAATAACTCAATTACAACTTCTACTGTTTTTCCTAAGTCAGATAATCAGTTCCAGTATGACCGTAGAAATCTGACTATTAGCAATATTTTTAGACTTTTCCATAAGCATTTAATAACTTGGTAGGGCGATGTACATCCTTATAACCACACTGTGAGGGTATTTTCTACTGTACAACACACATCCAACATTTCTGTTTATCTGAACAGATGGTATTAGTCAGTTGAACTGAATGATGCAAATCCAGGAAGGTGTAAATGCAAAGTTTTACTTCACCCGTTGTGGGTCAAAATGAATAAGCAAGGTTCAAGAGTCTTCTGTGGATTCTTTATTCAGACATGCATGGTTCAGTTCAGTGTTCCAGACAAGCAACAAAGAAGTGACAAAGAACGGAGTTGAGGATCCACTTATATAGGTTAAAGTAAACAAAACTATAAATCTTAGCCCATAGCCAAACCTACTTGGCTGCGTGTCCACCTATAGAATCACTTAAAACCACACATAACCATATATAGTACACGTATACGCATACATGCACTGATTACATCATTATGGTACGAAGAGAAGAAGAAAAGACACTCTACTCTGAGAACAAAGAACAGAGTGTGATATTCATATAAAAAGCACAATATTCATCTTACAAAGGTGACATGCTTATGCATGGATGGACGGCTTCCTACCAACCTTCTTGCAACCAGCATTCGGAATATCCAAAATAATGCTCATCAGATACATAAATGTTCATTACATCTGTGACATTAACCTTTCCTCTTACTCCCTTTTTGGACATACACACATTCAATTAAGTCGGAGTATCAACAAGTACTCTTACCCGGCCTGGGACTGATTGACAGTGCCTGGCTGATCGATCTCCATGGGAGTCTCTTCATCCTCACCACAGGGGGATTGGAAAGGTCTCACAGAACTAAAGTACAACATTTGCACAAAGACGAGCAAATCAGACAGATTTATACCATCAAAAGGCTAAAATAACAAGACTTCCCACAGACGGTCTCATCACTTATATTCACTTCATACAAACAAACAACATTTCGGTCATTAGACCTTCATCAGGTAAGCTTAAAAGGCAAATAGGCACCACCACCATACATGTATTGACATCAGCAAGAATATACCGATAGCATCAGAAGGAGATCAGACAGATGTAGATTCAAATGCAGTTGAATTCATATATTATAAACGTAATAGTATAGTGCAACCATCTACACTAACCTGTGAGGGCCTTGTCCACCACCACACGCCTCATTGGCATCCTGCTCATGCAAGAAGCAAACCACATATAATGCAAAATACAGAAAAAAATTATACACAATATAAAATCAGTTTATTTCAAGGTTGAATGTGTACTTGAAACTAGTTGGAGGTAAACTGACGTGTTGAAAGGAAAAGGGAAATGTCTCCTCGCCATACACCACCACCGCAGGATTTCCAACAGCATTGTCAACACACTGGATTGAAATCTGCAGTATCATAAAAAGTGCATTTTAAAAGTTAAAAGTTAAAGGTGAAATGTGTCATGTACTGCCTGTATTACAGTACCATACCTACATACTCCTGAAGTGAATTTAATTCATAATAACTTTGCCCGATTTAGCCCACTTGCTAACAATGCTAACGTCGCTATCAAACTCCACAAACAATTCAATCCACGCGTAAGTACTAATAATAACTTCCAGAGTTGCAGACTTTGACATACTTTACTCCTCACCAAACATATATACGTATGTTAAAACTCATTACACTTTTGTGTAAAACGTTTAAAGATACATACGTGAAACAAAGGTTCAGACATTTTGGTTTTTGATGACGTTATGTTTTTGTTGCGTAAGGTTTCCATACATCATCACGCATTCAACGTATTCAACGTCAATAGCGTACAATTCTACGTAGAGTACGGCCAGAGCTGCCAATTTCAAAATATTTCAAAATATTTCAAATATTCTTATAAAACCCTTTGCGTTTCCTGGGTTATTTGACCTTTTTTCTATTTGGGTCATCCACGTTTTGTTTTTATCACAGAAGGAATAATATAAATATATATAATATGATGTTATGTTGTAAACTAAATTATGCTTTATTTTTAAAATGGCATTCACTGCGATGTCTTTATGGATGACTGGGTTTGGTTACTGCCATATTGTTCAAAAAAGTTTTAGATATTTCTCTTTCCACAGAATCAACTCATTTTAATTCACTTGTCAAATTACATAATCTCAATATACTGATTCAACCTGTGTTCCCAAATAAAGTACATTAAGTTGTCGATTTTTCTGTTAATTAGTTGAAAAAATTGTATCCCAAAAAACCTTATAACCTTACCTCTTTTGTTGATGCCTTTGTACAGAAAGTTGATTATTTTGGCTTTTCCATTGTCCATGTTGGGAGAAAAACCAGGTTATGTGTGAAAGAGAGATCAGTAAAATTCATCGTTGTAGGTTGGATTGGAAATGAAGTGTCAGGACTGACACTTTATCAAAAGTGAAACGTGTTAAGCGAGATCATTTGGTTTTCTCCCCGTCAAACCACAAATGAGAACTGAGAGAGCTGTGTGCAGACATAGCTGTCGCAGTTCTCATTTACAGAAAACCCGACACCCATGAAGTTACATCCCTCTTCTCCTATCATCAATGCATACTCTTCATTCTCCACAAAGTAAGAAAAAAGCACTTGGAAAGGTTGACATGGATTAAGTTTAGTTCTATACAAACCAAAAATTTGGAAAAAAGAATGTGTCTTAGACAAGGCTTTGTGAAAAGGTGTGTGAAAGTGGGCCAATATTTACTTGAAGCTACAACATGCAACTTTTTGCCTTTATAAAGGCAAAAAGTAAGTAGTGAAGTAAATATTAGAAGTAAGTAGTAAAAGTAAATATTGTAGCTTCCACTTTCACAGTAAGTGTATTGTTAGTCCCGCCCTCCTCTCAGTTGGCCCCGCCCTCCTCCCAGTTGGTCCCGCCCTCCTCTCAGTTGGTCCCTCCCTCATCTCAGTTGACCCCGCCCTCCTCCCAGTTGGCCCCGCCCTCCTCCCAGTTGGTCCCGCTGCCCCCTCAGTTGGTCAAGTTCCTGCCCCAACATTTGTCACTCAACTGAATGAGCTGTCTGCCATGAAGCGGCATCTATCCTGAGGGCGAGCGGTTTTCTCTGAGAAGTGATGGTTCGCTGTGCGTTGGGATAGCTTCAGATGCCAACCGAACTTGTGAGGCGGTGTAAAAGTGCTACTGCTTTCCTCCATCGTTGTTGCTATGGCGTTCCTGCCTCACCTTGATAGCCACAACGCCGCTCACGGTTGGCCGTGCCCATATCAAATGGTACATGTCCCAAAACAACGGGGGATTCAGGCATGTACAGGGTCACAAACAGACACAGACTGATACTGTGTAATAAATATCTATTTATTTATTGTTGTTTTAATGACAAAAAGTTGCATACTGCAGCTTTAAGTATACTTAAAACAAACATTACTTTCTAATTTACTTCTTCCTCTCCTACTGTAACATCATGTAAACTGGAATACATCTTTGTATTCTTTCTAGATCATGTGCCATTTCACCTGTTGCAGTGTCCTACTGTGTGGTATCCAGCTATGAAAAATGCAGCATGCTTTGGCTGGACACACACTACAAAATGTCACCATATTCAAGGTCCAGGAGCAAGGTCCACCATATTACATTTTTGACATTTTGAATTTTTTTGAAAACGTGTGTGTGTGTATGTGTTCTTGTTGAACTTTAAGCCTTCAGAGTGAAGACATTTTTGTGAAGTGAGGTCATTTTGGCCGGTCCTCTCTTCTTCAAGGGGCTATTTTAGGGTTTTAGGGTTAAGACTTGGCTTTAGGGTTAAAGTTAGATTAGATTAGATTAGATTAGATTAGATTAGATTAGATTAGATTAGGATTAGATTAATGTTAGGGTAAGGGGTTAAGGTTAGGCATGTAGTGGTGAGGGTTAGGGGATAGGGAATGAATGTAATCAATGGATTTTTAGGTATATAAGCTTGTATGTCAGTTTGTTTGCATGTAGGCTATGTAATTAGGTGATCATGTGTCTAGATTTTTACATATATGTATGTTTGTATTTATTGATGCAGCAATCCATGTGCGTTCAGCTAGCCGATAGTTTCGTGTGAAACTGTATGATCTAGTTCAGTCTTTCTTTCTGAGTAGGTGCACAGGTGCAGGCTGAGGTTCTGCTCAGTTATAGATTCATTTATAACTGGCACACACAGATGAATACACCCAACATTGAAGCTCTAATTCATGAAAGGTTTAAATCATTAACTAACCTCTAACCAGTCAGTCTTTCCATTTCAACGTGGATGTACTGGTTATTTGTGATCACACTGAGCTGTAGGATGTCCATGCCTGTATTACCGACCGGGCATGCAGGGCACATGTCCCGGGGCTGTTGGACCACCAGGGGCCCCAAAAGATTCTGAGTCCCACGTTCGTGTTCAATGCATTTTGCAACCTAGCCAGGTGGAACCCTGACACAGACTGACTTGCCTCAGGCCCCTAACCATAGGCCACAATTGATACAATAGACAATAGAATGATTATGGGGGCCAAGTTACGGCCTTAACATTGGGGGCCCTAAACACGATTTCTATTGATACAGAGGCCCCAACCACAATTATTAAACTGCTACCTATTGATTGTATGTTTATGAGCAATTTAGGGTTAGGGTTAGTGAATATATTTAATATATTTAGTGAATATCCAACTAAGATGCAGAGCACTAATTGTATACAGGGGGGTTTATGTACAGTCATAGTCAAACCTTTTCAATAAATTTCAACATTTAATATTTTTTTTCGTCCTTCATTCCTGCCACCTATCACCTCATCTCCTTAAAGCCACAAACTGCAGTCCAAATATAAACAAGGGGAGCCCCCCCCCGCCTAAATGAAGTTATTATTATTATAACTAAAGTTCAGGAACAAGACCACGCCTCAAGCACACATTCAATTTCCTGCTCCACCCTATTTAAACGCACCTAACCATGACCTTTTCTCTCTCTCGTATGTCTCAGTTCTCTCATCCCTCCCCCCCCTAACCCCTTGCTCTTCTCTCTCAGTGCAGGAAC
This sequence comes from Centroberyx gerrardi, assembly GCF_048128805.1. Classification (NCBI taxonomy): domain Eukaryota; kingdom Metazoa; phylum Chordata; class Actinopteri; order Beryciformes; family Berycidae; genus Centroberyx; species Centroberyx gerrardi. The sequence goes on along the minus strand of NC_136014.1, from coordinate 14,129,460 downwards.
CACAGGGGGATATGATGGAGCCAAGAAGACTCCCCATCAGCGAGACAGTGCCCCCACCCTGAGTCTCAATTCCCTGGTTCCTCGAGCTAACCATCGACCCCAACTCATTCAACCCCCTCGATTCATCCCTTCATCCCTTCATCTCGACCCCTTCATCTCGACCCCTGATTCACCCCTCCACCCTCGACCCTTTTCATCCCTCCATTCTCGACCCCTTTCCCTCAATAAACCATCTAAATACATCTCATAGTGGCGTGGTCTTTGTTAGTGAAAATTAAGGCTAGCCTTGGGGTTGGACAAATGTTTTCACTCTTAAATTGAATAAGTGAGCTCTAGATAGAAGGAATGGCAGTTTGTAAAAATTCGTTTCAGATTGCTTTAACCTGTAAATGGTTTACGTTTGTATTGTTTGTGGACAGGCTAGCACCTTGAGTTAAAGTGTGTGGGTGCGTACCGGGGAGAGTGGGGCCCAATAGGACATGTGTGCCCAGGGGCCCTGTGGTTGGTTAATCTGGCCCTGAGGATGTCTTAGGTCAAACTTTATGGCAGAGGAAAAAAGGCAAAGTGTTTTAATATTTACCAGTGCACAAGGTCTGACTGTATTTTTTTATTATTTATTTTAGGTACATGAATGAATTTTGACCTCTACATTAAACTTAAAAAAAAAAAAAAATCAAGATGGTGGCATGTGTTATATAAGATCCCCATATAAAGAAATACAAAGAACATTCAACCACGCTGCCACACCCGACCCTTAGGTCGGGTGTGGCACACCATTTGCCGCACCATCCCTCCACCCACCCTCACCACAACCCCACGCCCCCGAATACTAAATATTCCAACAACAGGTTAAAGTACTTTTTGTGGATTAAAAAAACAGTTACATTGGACAAGCACACACACACACACACACACACACACATACACACATACACTAAAAACAAGCACTGACATCAGTGTCATCAATACATCTCAACTGTGTTGAAGACCTACAGTGACCCTGAATGAGTGTGTGCCTGTGTGTTTATAAGTGTGTTTAGTTTGTTCATTCGTTAGTTAGTTCGGTCACTTAGCATCATTGTCCCTGTTCGTAATCCTGTCTGTTTCCTTATATTTTATTTGATCTTTATCCTCATGTCTGGTTTCATTTTATCTTTTATGTCTTTTTTTTTTTTTTATCTCGGTTTGTAACCCTGTGTGTCTCCTTATATTCTTATTTTATTTTATCTTTTACTTCACGTCTGGTTTCATTTTTTTTTCCATTCTTGTCTTCTGTTCTATGTATTCAAGTTTATCCTTATTCTTATTCTTTTTGTTATTCTTTTGTTTATCTGTTTGTTCCTTCTTTTTTTCATTATTTATTTATTTATTTATTTGATATGCGTCACAATGTTTGGTTTTTATGTGATAATGTTTTTACAGCAATTGTCTCCTGATATTTCCCCTTCCTTCCTCTCTCCGTAGGTCACCAGGGGGCACACCGGTCAGAAGGAGGCGCAGTAAGGGGGGCGCAGCGTTGCTCAGCGACCCGGCGGCTCTTATCGCTGAAGCACTAAGGAAGAAGTTTTCCCAGCATCACCACAACAACTCCTCCGACAAAGAGAATTCACACCGCCCAGCCCATACTCTGTTTTAGAACAAAAACACCCGTTGCAATTTCAAAAGTAATAAATACAGTACAGCGTAGTTTAAGCAGTCTTCCCTAACCTGACGCTTCTGCTCCAGGTTCTTCAGCTCACCAGACGCAGCCAGGGACGCCTCCACCTGTGACCTTGTTGAATGGTAACGTCTCATGAGTCAACCGTCCCGTCATCCAGTCACAGCTCCCCCAGATGTGTCTCACTAACAGATTACTACTGCAGCTGCTGACTTGCCTGTCATTTTCATACTTTTTTTGTTCGTCTGTCTTGTGAGTGTGTAACTCTTGCATAGAACACAGTATTTTTTGCCATGTTGTCATGAGGCGTGAATACATTTCTACTGTGGGTGTTGACATTCATGTAGCTCTATTCTATGAAACTGCTATTTTGTGTTTGTGTTTTACTTTGCTGCTGCCCTGGTTCAAGTGCACTGATCAATGTTGATTGTTCTTGTTTTCATATTTCCCTAATTTCAATTTGTGCCCAAATCCAGTTAACCCCGCTAGCCTTATATTAGACACTTTGTACTGTATTAGACTAACTAAAACGTTTTTTTTCAGTAACATATAGATGCATCTTTTCATTTTGGTACGGAGGTTTATTGGTATTTGGGCATTCTTTGATGGTCTGTGAAGCCAATGGGGCTGCAGGGTGTCCCATTTTTCTATTCACATTTTGATGTGTGTGTGTAAATTGGAGGACTTCAAAAATAATTAAACACCAAACTAAGAAAGCGCTCTCCCCTTTTCATTGGGAATATTGAATATCTCAGGTTGATGGTTTGACACAGAGCCACATACAGACATTTTACAAGTAGCTCTGGTCAGACAGAATGTGTGTTTGTATGAGTGTCACAAAGAGAAAACTGTTTTCTATCTGCTTTTACAGTGTAAATACCTATAAAAGTGTCCACCAAATAGCAGATGTTCATCTTTATTCCTTTTGCCTTCTGTCCTTTCCCCATCCTTCTATGATAATCGAAATACCAGAGAAGGAAATGTGTGATGAGTGTCCCTGTACTTGATATTCTGTGATGCAAATTTCTCCTGACTGATTCCAATAGAACTAGGTCTTAAACTGGAATCGTGTCGTGTCTATGAATATTTTACATCTGCTCACTAATCAAGTATTTCATTGTTTTCAAAATCAAACTAGCAGGCCTATCTGAGTGAAATGCTGGTGTCAATGCCTCACTGTTTTGTTTTTTTACAGTGTCTGATGCAAAATCCACCAATATTATTAAAAATACCATTACACTCATTTTTGCATAATTTATTTATTTAGCCAATTAAAAAAAACACAGGAATGCAATTAAAATTAGAAATTAGAAATTCATAGTGTCTTCTGTGTTAGTTGAAGTCGTCTAGAAAAGATGGGATGGGGGGGGATTGAGAGAAGAAGATGAGAGATCATTAGAGGGCAACAAAACTGCTGGAGAGCTTTAAGTGCTTCGCTGTAATACTGCATGAGAACTTTACAGACCAGTGGTGGGTTTCCCAAAAGCACATGGGGTAAACATGGTCTAAGAAGCTTTTGGGATCACCTGGCCAGAGATCTTCTCTTGCTCACCATCATAGTTCACAGCTTCTGGTCGACCTCCATGGGTGTCTCAGCACAGGAGTCCGAAGGTCTCACATAACTGCATGGTGAAGATAGTATCTACCTTTAATAACTCAATTACAACTTCTACTGTTTTTCCTAAGTCAGATAATCAGTTCCAGTATGACCGTAGAAATCTGACTATTAGCAATATTTTTAGACTTTTCCATAAGCATTTAATAACTTGGTAGGGCGATGTACATCCTTATAACCACACTGTGAGGGTATTTTCTACTGTACAACACACATCCAACATTTCTGTTTATCTGAACAGATGGTATTAGTCAGTTGAACTGAATGATGCAAATCCAGGAAGGTGACATGCTTATGCATGGATGGACGGCTTCCTACCAACCTTCTTGCAAGCAGCATTCGGAATATCCAAAATAATGCTCATCAGATACATAAATGTTCATTACATCTGTGACATTAACCTTTCCTCTTACTCCCTTTTTGGACATACACACATTCAATTAAGTCGGAGTATCAACAAGTACTCTTACCCGGCCTGGGACTGATTGACAGTGCCTGGCTGATCGATCTCCATGGGAGTCTCTTCATCCTCACCACAGGGGGATTGGAAAGGTCTCACAGAACTAAAGTACAACATTTGCACAGAGACGAGCAAATCAGACAGATTGACAGATTTATAACATCAAAAGGCTAAAATAACAAGACTTCCCACAGACTGTCTCTCTTATATTCACTTCATACAAACAAACAACATTTCGGTCATTCAACCTTCATCAGGTAAGCTTAAGGCAAATAGGCACCACCACCATACATCAGCAAGAATGTACCGACCAATCATCAGCTTTTTATCTTTTTGTACAGCATCAGAAGGTGATATGACAGATGTAGATTCAAAGGCAGTTTATATAAACGTAATAGTATAGTGCAACCATAATAAAACTACACTAACCTGTGAGGGCCTTGTCCACCACCACACGCCTCATTGGCATCCTGCTCATGCAAGAAGCAAAACACATATAACGCAAAATACAGAAAAAATTATACACAATATAAAATCAGTTTATTTCAAGGTTGAATGTGTACTTGAAACTAGTTGGTGGTAAACTCACGTGTTTAAAGGAGACGGAAAATGTCCCCTTGCCATACACCACCACCGCAGGATTTCCAACAGCATTGTCAACACACTGGATTGAAATCTGCAGTATCATAAAAAGTGCATTTTAAAGTTAAAGGTGAAATGTGTCATGTACTGCCTGTATTACAGTACCATACCATACTCCTAATTTATAATAATTTAGCCCCGATTTAGTCCACTTGCTAACAATGCTACCGTCGCTATCAAACGATCACACTCCATAGACAATTCAATCCACACGTAAATAATAACTTCCAGCGTTGCAGTACTTTGACATACGTTACTCCTCACCAAACACTTGTATGTTAAAACTCATTTTTGTGTAAAACGTTTAAAGATACATACGCTTGTTTTCAGATGAGACAAAAGGTCAGACATTTTGTTTCTTTGTCTCTGTTTTTGTTACGCAGGCTTTCCATATACGTCATTACGCATTCAGCGCATTCAACATCAATAGCGTAGGCTACAATTCTACGTAGGTACAGTACGGCCAGAGCTGCCAATTTCAAAATGCTGTTTCAATATTCTTATAAAACCCTTTGCGTTTCCTGGGTTATTTAACCTTTTTTCTATTTGGGTCATCCCTTTTTTGTTTTTATCACAGAAGGAATAATATAAATATATATAATATGATGTTATGTTGTAAACTAAATTATGTGGTAACACTTTACAATAAGGGTACATTAATTAAGGGTTAGTTAATGCTTAATTAATAGTTAACTAATGTGTCTGGTAATCATTTACTAATGGTGTTCATGTTAACTAAGGTATTAATTTATACATTATTTAATAGTCATCTTTATAAACTATTAAATAATGTATAAATGAATACCTTAGTTAACATGAACACCATTAGTAAATTATTACCAGACAAATTAGTTAACTGTTAGGGTTACTGCGATGTCTTTGTGGAAGACTGGATTTGGTTACTGCCATACAGTTCCATACTTCAAAAAAGTATAAAGATATTTATTTTTCCACAAAATCAATTCATTTTAATTCACTTGTCAAATTATATAATCCCAATATACTGATTCAACCTGTGTTCCCAAATAAAGTACATTAAGTTGTCATTTTTTCTGTCAATTTGTTGAAAAAAATTGTACCCCAAAAAAACGTATAACCTTACCTCTTTTTTTGATGCCTTTGTACAGAAAGTTGATTATTCTGGCTATTCCTTTGTCCATATTGGGGGGGAAAAAAACCATCTCATCTGTAAAAGAGAGATGTAAGTAACATTTATTCTTGTAGGTTGGATTAGAGATGTCTATGTTTTGAATCTCTCTCATAGCATAAGATATACCAGAGTGTGATCGAGACTGAAACTAAATGAAGATCATTTCCCTATATATATACCACATCAGTCTCACTTCTCATTTACAGGAAACTTCACCCATGAAGTAACATCCCTCTTCTCTTATCATCACTGCATACTCTTTGTCCTCCACAAAGTAAGAAAAAAACACTTGCATGGTTGACATGGATTAAGCCTAGTTCTATACAAACAAAAAAATTGTCTTAGACAAAGCTTAATCCATGTTTGTTAAAATCCCACTGAAATGAACTCCCATTACTTTTACTTCCTGGAAAACAAAGTATCTGTAATGCTGAACTCATGCTGCACTAGTAGATGTAAATAAAAAGTCCAACCAATATAACCCACAGATTTTTGAACAATCCCACCCCTCCACCCCCCCATCAAATAAAACTGTCTTTCTCTCCCTGACTGATATCCCATTGGTTTACACTTTTGAATGATCGCTCACTGTGTTATGTCCCGCCCCAACATCCTGTTTCAACAGGAAATACATCAAGTCAAGGAAGTAAAGGGTCTTTAAAGTGGCCAATATTTTAAAGCCAATATTTACTTAAAGTAAGTGTTTTGTTAGTCCCGCCCTCCTCTCAGTTGGTCAAGTCCCTGCCCTAACATTTGTCACTCAACTGGATGAGCTGTCTGCCATGAAGCGGCATCTATCCTGAGGGCGAAGCCACATCTGCAAGCGAATTTCTATGAGAAGTGATGGATCGCTGTGCGCTGCCTGTTGGGATAGCTTGAGATGCCAAACGAACTTGTGAGGCGGTGTAAAAGTGCTACTGCTTTCCTCCATCGTTGTTGCTATGGCGTTCCTGCCTCACCTTGATAGCCACAACGCCACTCACGGTTGGCCGTGCCCATATCAAATGGTACATGTCCCAAAACAACGGGGGATTCAGGCATGTACAGGGTCACAAACAGACACAGACTGATACTGTGTAATAAATATCTATTTATTTATTGTTGTTTTAATGACAAAAAAAAGTTGCATACTGCAGCTTTAAGTATACTTAAAACAAACATTACTTTCTAATTTACTTCTTCCTCTCCTACTGTAACATCATGTAAACTGGAATACATCTTTGTATTCTTTCTAGATCATGTGCCATTTTTACGTGTGTCCTACTGTGTGGTATCCAGCATGCTTTGGCTGGACACACACTGCAAAATGTCGCTATATTCAAGGTCCAGGAGCAAGGTCCACCATATTACATTTTTGACATTTTGGATTTTTTTGAAAACGTGTGTGTGTGTATGTGTTCTTGTACTTCCATCTTTGAGAACCAATTTGAGCTTTAAGCCTTCAGAGTGAGGACATTTTTGTGAAGTGAGGTCATTTTGGCCGGTCCTCTCTTCTTCAAGGGGCTATTTTAGGGTTAAGGCTTGGTTTTAAGGTTAAGGTTAGAATTAGGATTAGATTAATGTTAGGGTAAGGGGTTAAGGTTAGGCATGTAGTGGTGAGGGTTAGGGTTAGGGGATAGGGGATGAATGTAATCAGTGGATTTTTAGGTATATAAACTTGTATGTCAGTTTGTTTGCATGTAGGCTATGTAATTAGGTGATCATGTGTCTAGATTTGGACTTACATATATGTATGTTTGTATTTATTGATGCAGCAATCCATGTGCGTTCAACTAGCCGACAGTTTCGTGTGAAACTGTATGATCTAGTTCAGTCTTTCTTTCTGAATAGGTGCACAGGTGCAGACTGAGGTTCTGCTCAGTTATAGATTCATTTATAACTGGCACACACAGATGACTATACACCCAACATTGAAGCTCTAATTCAAGAAAGGTTTACAGTTTTTCACAATTGTTTACACACTAAAATTGGAACTTCGGACACAATCATTGAAACCTGAAACTCATGTATCAAATCCCTAAACCAAGTCTGCAAAACTAGAAGCACATTTTCAACTTTTCACTCAGTTTGCAATTCTCTATCAACTAACCACTGACAGTCACTCTTTCCATTTCTGCAGGAAACTGCATGTAGGGTGCTAGTTTCAACATAAACCTCATCAATTTAACCAGCGCATATTCTGTCACCCACATCCTGTGACAAACTGAGCTGTAGGATGCCTTAGGTCAAATGTTTTTAAAAAAAATTTTTTTATTAAGTTCTAATATTTACCAATGCACAGGGTCTGACTATATTTTTTTATTATTTATTTTGGAGGTACTTAAATTAATTTTGACCTCTACATTCAAATTTTAAAAAAAAATCAAGATGGTGGTATGTGTTATATAAGATCCCCAAAGAAATACAAAGAACATTCAACCACGCTGCCACACCCGACCCCTGGGTGCCACCTCCAGTCCCACCCACACCATCGCTCCACCCACCCTCACCACAACCCCACGCCCCCGAATACTAAATATTCCAATGGAATTAAAGTACTTTTTGTGGATTAAAAAAACATCTACATTGGACAAGCACACACACACACACACACACACACACACATACACTAAAAACAAGCACTGACCAAAGCCACACGTTATTCCTGAATTAAATTTTTTTTCAAATTTGATCTACTCCAGCTTTAGGGGCAAACATTACATTTTTCAGCCAGCTGGCATGAGATGGGGGGCACTAAACATTTTGATAACTTCACCTCAGGCAAATCTGTGAATGCTTGTAAAAGAAAAAGGGGCTCTCCTGTGAACCACAAAGCTAGAATTATCTGACTGGGATCAAAGAAATACAATGTGAACGATGAATTCTTCAATGTACCATGCAGCAGCATTTTGGACAAATCTCAATTCAATCAGGATCTAGGATGAATGCTCAAATGAAAAACTTTATTCATGACATGAAACATGATGGAAACTCCATGGAGGAGTTTATACTCCTGTCACTTAGACGATTGGCTCTCTGAAAAAGAGAGGGAAGTGACGGTTAACTCTGATTGGCTCTCTGGAAAAAGAGGGAAAGTGTTCACCAACTCTGATTGGGTAAAGAGAAAGCATGAATGAATGAATGAATGATTTAGGTAGTCTTCCTGATTGAAATCGCATAATACTTCACTTGTGTTGAGGACCTACAGTAATCCTGTGTGTGTCTGTGTGTTTATAAAAGTGTGTTTAGTTTGTTTGTTCATTAGTTAGTTTGGTCACTTAGCATCATTGTCCCTGTTCGTAGTACTGTCTGTTCCTTATATTTTATTTTAATTTATCTTTATCCTCATGTCTGATTTCATTTATCTTTTATGTATTCTTTTTAATTAAGCAATATTACACGAGAGGGTGAGCTTTACCGTCATTATTGGCACGACAGTGATGCGGTCGCTTGCGCCGAGGTCCGTAAGCGTCACTAAAGTGCCAATAGTGACGGTAATACTCACCCTCGAGTGTAATACTGCGATTATACAACGGTTACCAACAAAATAAAAGATATAATCAAAATGCATTCATATTGTGGGTCAATTCGCTCTCAAAATAAAACACTTTTTGCTAGTGTTATCTCCGTTTCCCTGGAAATACATGGGGTCTGACTAATAACTGGAAAACAATCAGCCACGTTAGAAGACTCCCATGTAATACTACTACTCCAGCAAGTAGGCCGACCCTTAGGACCGACCTAGCAACAGAGACGATTTCTAGTCCCTGTTGAGTCAGCCAGCCAACTTGAGCTAATGCTTTCTAGAGATCGTGAGATTTCCCAAACTGAATAAATACCACACATATAAACACAAAACTGCCTTGCTAGCTCACTCTTGTTGTAACTAAGATATCTGCTGAAAATGTTTTTCTTCCATGGACAGATTTAGCTACTACGTCCGCGAACTTCACATGTATTTTTAAGCTAGTCGCCGAGCTACTCACCGGCACAGCTGATGGAGGATGCCAGAGCGTCTAGTAACATCAAGGCTGAACAGAAGAACGACTAGCACGAACGTTCTCCCAAGAACACAAGTCCTCTTTGCATTCTTGGGTTTGAGAAACGGAGTAACACCGGAATGGCGGAGTAATATTCTTAGTGATGAGCACGGCTAGGTGTGCTGTCATGCTGATCTGGGGCCTCATTTATAAACGTTGCGTACGCACAAAAGAAGGCGTACGCCACTTTCTAAGCAAACTTTGGGATTTATAAAAAAACAAACTTGACGGGAGAATGTGCGCACCGCCACGGAAACTTTTACCCATGCGTGCGCACATTTTGGAGACAGTGGGAAACGGCGACTGACATAGCAAAGCAGTAAAATAAAGCAAAAAGTGGCATTGTACACTCAGTTAACTTCCAGGCCGACTCCACATCAACTTAGAAACCCCTCTAATAATAATATTCCTTGTCTGAAGAAGGTCTAGGCTACAACTAAATAGTGTCTTTGTTGCTTTCGTTTGAAAGCCGATCATTTGTCCAAAAAGCATCTAGATGTCAGTATAGGCTGACATGGTGTGAATTAGTCTCAAGTAAGTGCATTACAGTCTTTTAGCAGAGACCCAGTTTGTCACAATTAAGTTAGTCAATTGGACTGGATGTCTCAAGGTAATAAATAATTATGCGTTATGACGCACGGGGCGCATTAGAGACACCGGTGCCAGGCGCAGCGTCCTCTACAGCCAGCTGTTTACCCCGGTCGCACACTGTCTGATCCCCGAGTCAGAAAACGAGAATACAGAACTTGTCTATGCGTTTTTTATTAAAATCAAATGAATGTGAAATGTTGAGTGCGTGGTTACGTTCACTCTTTCCAAAAACAAAAGGCACATTTACGATACCTGGGTATCGTAGCAGCATCTCATCTTCCTCTCTAACTTTAAGTCAGTGTCACGCTGTGTTTCTGGCACAATGCCACTAAATAGGGTTTCCCCCGTCATCGAGGTGTAACGTTCAAGAGGAGAGAGTTCCGGTATCTCCTCGCCCCGCCGGTGGTGCTGACACAACAGTCCAATGCGCTTCTTGGCGTCAACCTTTATATCGGACAATTTCTTTTTTATTTTTATAAAGGGTTCTCCTCTCTGAGCTGCAGCATTAAATACTGCTGTGACATGTTGCCACTCAACAAACTGTTTCTGGTTGGTGACGCCGAACTGAGGCCACCGGGAACATTTCTCTTTTCCATCTGTTCCGGCTTTGCCAATTTCTCACACACAGAATGGAATGACAAGTACATTTACATACACATCAGTATTCATTCAGGGCGTTTCATTGACCATATATGGTTAATTGTAGGAGTTAAGGGGCGGAGTATGAGGCTCGCGCACGTGCGCAACATTTCGAGTTGATTGTGATTTATAAAGGGAAACCGGCGTAGGACGTGCGTGCGCACTGTGTTATAAATCAGAATATTTTTGTGCGTAAGCACTTTCTGTGTTTCGTCCGTACGCAACCTTTTGACGTGAATCCTACGCACAGTTTTATAAATGAGGCCCCTGATCACGTTCTAAATGTCTAGTTCACCAATCAGATTGCTTGGTCAGAACTACCTGTTGTATAATCCCTGTTTGTAAACCTGTCTGTCTCCTTACATTCTTATTTTATTTTATTTTATCTTTTACTTCACGTCTGGTTTCATTTTTAATCTACTCTTGTCTTCTGTTCTATGTTTTCAGGTTTATCCTTATTAGTGGGCTTGCTGCAAGCAAGCACGCTTATACGCTTAGTCTAATTGTTTAACTGACCACCTGTTTAACTGCCCACCTGCCTAACTAACTAACTAACCTGTCTGACTAACTTGTCTAACTGGTTAACCTGTCTAACTGACCACTTGTCTAACTTACCACCTGTCTAACTACCGTCTAACCGACCACCTGTCTAACTGACCACTTCTCTAACTGACCACCTGTCTAACTACCGTCTAACCGACCACCTGTCTAACTGACTACTTCTCTAACTGACCACCTGTCTAACTACCGTCTAACCGACCACCTGTCTAACTGACTACTTCTCTAACTGACCACCTGTCTAACTACCTACTCGTCTAACTGACCAGTTGTCTAACTGACTACCTATCTAACTGACCACCTGTCTGACTAACCTGTCTGTCCACCTGTCTAACTGATTAACCAACACTGATTATTATGGGATGTCCTATGGTTGTTATGGGCTGCGCAGCGTTATTATGGGCTGTCCTGTGATTGCAAAATCTTAGAACCACTTAGAAAACACCCTAACAACCAATTACAAACACCCTAGCAACCATTTAGTACACCATAGCAACCACATTGAAACACCCTAGCAACCACCTAGTACACCTTAGCAACCACCTTGAAACACCCTAGCAACCACTTAGGAACACCCTAGCAACCACCTAGCACACCACAGCAACCGCATATAAGCACCCTAGCACCCACCTAGTATACCTTAGCAACCACCTAGAAACACCCTAGCAACCACTTAGTACACCTTAGCAACCAACTTGAAACACCCTAGCAACCACCTAGAAACACCCTAGCAACCACTTAGTACACCTTAGCAACCACCTTGAAACACCCTAGCAACCACCTAGCACACCTTAGCAACTGCCTAGAAACACCCTAGCAACCACCTGGTACACCTTAGCAACCACCTAGAAACACCTTAGAAACCACTTAGTACACCTTAGCAACCACCTAGAAACATTCTAGCAACCACTTAGAAGCACCCTAGTAACCACTTAGTACACCTTAGTAACCACCTTGAAACACCCTAGCAACCACCTTGAAACACCCTAGCAACCACCTTGAAACACCCTAGCAACCACCTAGAAACACTGTAGCAACCATGTAGTAGCAACCACCTAGAAACACTGTAGCAACCATGTAGTACACCCTAGCACCACATATTAAACCCTAGCAACCACATAGAAACACCCTAGCAACCACATGGAGACACCCCAGCAATCACCTTTTACATCCTAGCAACCACATGGAGACACCCCAGCAATCACCTTTTACATCCTAGCAACAACCTGTCTACCAAATCACCTGTCTAACTGATCACCTGCCCAGCTGTTCAGCTGTCTAACTACTTACATGTATAACTGACCACCTGTCTAACTGACTTGAGTTGTGTACTACTCACCTGTATAACTGTCCACCTGTCTAACTAACTACTTGTATAACTGACTAGCTGTCTAACTGACTAACCTGTCTAACTAGTCAACTGTCTAACTAATCACCCGTCTAACTGACCACCTGTCTAACTGACTGACATGTCTAACAATCTGACTAACTCACTGACCTGTCTAATTTAGGTATTCTTATAATTCCAGCTGCTTGCAGCAAGCCCACGCAGTTTCTCTATAGGAACTGTTTTTCTAGTTCTTATTCTTACTCTTATTCTTATTCTTATTACAGTCAGGAAGTTATACTAGTTTTGCTCAGTAGAGCCCAAAGTGTTTTAAATGCCTCATATGTTGCTAGCATAGCACTCTGGTGTTAACAGATGGAGCTTTTATAGTCAACATTTCACTCACTACCAATCATGCATACCACCCACCCTCCACCCCAGGGACATGCAGAGAGTTCTTCAGGGGCAGGTGCTCAAATGAAAAAAAGGGACTCTACAGTGTCAAACAGTCTGTGGAATAATCTCTGTTTTAGGAGTGCAGCAATGTGTTGTTGTTATATGTGTTGTTGTTATATATATTTACTTTACTCATCTGTTTTCTTTCTCCCCCTCATCTCTCTGCATTCCTGTCTGCCTGTACTAAATATTAAATTAAAAAAAATATGTCTTTATGATTAATCCTCTATTTTAGTAAATTTCTATCATAATAGTAGGCTACAAGAAGACTCTAAACAAAATGTAGCAATCTTCATATCTTCATTGGATAGACTTTAAGATAAAGTCACTAAATCTATTTTTTTTTGTTGCATGATGAATATGAAGGTAAGTTAGCTTGCCCTGCCACTGTCTGACTCCCCAGTCTGCCTCTCACCTGTTGTCTTGAGTCCCTCTAGCTGCCTTCTGCTTTACTTTCTCTTTTACATTCGCCCTTCTTGCTTTCCAGGGTGTCTTGCAGCCACTCACTAATATGTATAATTGGGCTAAGAAAGCCTAACCCTAACCCAGCATCAAGCTAGCTAGCAATAGTCAATTCGGTCCAAGTTTCAATTAGCTACAGTGATTCATTGACAGCCTACATGCTAAGAAATAATTGCAGGATATGTGATATATCGCCAGGTTTAACTAATGGCTGCAACTATAGGCTATTTATTAAACTAACCGATAACTATCACAGTAGGTCTCCCTGGCTCGTTGTCCTCCTACTGTGAGAAGGACAGAAAAAGGGGCAATGCACTGTGCAAACAATCTCATTTGTGTTTTGCAGTTGCTCAAATAGTTTTGCTTGTATCGCTACAATTGATAAACTATTTGAAAAATGCCCCCAAAAAATAATACATTTATATTGGAAGGGGCATTTTAAGAGAAAAGGGGCAGGTGCTCAAGCACCCAGAGCCCCCCCCCCCTCTGCACGTGCCTGCTTCACCCCACCCCACCCAAGGGAGTAGGTTTGATTTTGACATTGGTAGGGACACACATGGGGGAGGTCCGGAGGGGATGTAACCCCCACTGGAAGCTGAGGCATTTTGCATTTATGATAGACTTCTGCCCGCCATTTCATGTCATCTAGAGCCTTAATTTATAGATAGTTATGGTAGCCAACACACTCATTAACAGACACACAGACACAGGGGTGTAGCACATTAATGAATCCTTTACTCAAATTTGCCAGCTGAATGGGACTTTGAAGAGCACATTTTGTTTTAAGGCAGGTACTGTACTGTTGCCTATTCAAACCAATGATCTGTAAACATGTATTTACATTTAAAAAAAAAATTTAAAAAAAATAATAAGATATTGTAAACTATATCCAAACCTTACATACAAACAGCTGAGTGTCCACTGCCTTGCTCCTATTTGAAGGAGCCAAACACATGCCTACGCCTGTCATTAACAGAAATGAACTGTTAGCATATTTGTTTTACATCAGTGTTGTCCAGTGTGGCACACAGCAGCATTGTTCAATCTCACTTGTGACATGTACGCTACTTATGGTCGTCACTCGTCACAGACGCACACGACGCGGTACTTAAATAAACTAACTTTAATGGCTAAACACAACTGTTACTAATATAAAATAGGATGGAGTCTTCACTTGCATGCTCGCCGGTAGGCGGAGCTTTGGCTCTTCTTGTACACAGCCCACAGCATTTCATACGTTAGCAAGAAATGGCAAAGCCAATCAGCGATTTTTTGGGGGGGTTAGGGAGGCGGTGTCACGCCAATTTTTATCCGGGCTGCAAAAATGGTCCAGGTGACGCAGTGACATTCTAAAACAGCTGTTATTATACTAAAGTTTCGTTACAGCGTCCATTGCTATGCCGACGCAGGACTCCAATGCACAACACCAATGCAGCGGGACTCGTAGTAGAGAACGCGATCTGTTAACATTGACTAGACTCTGACGGACAAAACAGCGTTTATTGTCAATCAAAATAATTGCTAGGGACATTTCAGAGTCGCTTGATATTGGTAGGGACATGTCCCTACCGTCCCTACCCAATTCTGCACCCTTGACCCCACCCCTCCAACTCATCCCACCCCACCCCTGTATCTAAGCACCTAGAAAGCGCTAGCACACCTGTTTTTACAATAGTACTTTTTCAATGCTTCTTGGGCTTTACAGTCTTATAAACCATTTGTCTCTCTAATGTTGAATGCGTCTTCTTACTAATCCACTTGTTTCTCCCTCTTGGAGAAAATAAACTTTGTGTATTCAGTTTTTTTAAAAATGAATTTGTGTCGCTCATGCTCTAATGCTGCACAGTGACTTGATCATCTGTTCCAGTAGATGCCAGCATTGCCCATAAAGTTACTGTTTATTGCTTTCAGGTTTGTTTTCTGCTCATGCAGTCCAGTCTTTAGGGTTCTGTTTTGTGACTGAATGCAGTTTTATTTTTATCATAGTCATTTCAGTCAAAGGACCCTTTTCCTAGTGTTGTGTTTGAGAGAGGCTTTTTATTTGAAATATTAACTAAACCATAAAAAATGTTAATGTCTGAGCATGAACCTTTTTTCTATTCATTGACACTAAACTTTGGAGTTTGATTGTGTGCAAACCAAATAAGAGCAAATTAGATAATTCTTTGTCTGTTGGTACAGAAATTTGTTTTGCGTCAGAACACACAATACTGCAGTAAAAAGCAACAGAAGACAGATATTGCTACAGAATTGCCAGACAGGCAAACCCAGTATCAAATTGACACATGGTGTGCATTATTTTCATTTTTCCATTGCAGTTAATATAAAAACATGAAAGACAACAAGGGGTTTGGACATAGAGTCAAGTGATTCTTCTGTGCTGATCTAGAAAAAGTAAATCAGATGCTGTCCAGTATCAACGTGTTCCAGCAGGAAGTGTTACCTTTATGCAATCAACTCATGCTATCAGTTCAGAAGCAACCTTGATGTATGACAATGATGACAATGAGCGTTGCAGTCCAGTCTCCTTGTGTTTCATCTTCATCCAATAGCACAAAGGTAAAAAAGGGATACTTTTGATTGAAGGAGTTTCAACACAAGTATTCACTCTGGGGGAGTGTGAGTCCACTTTGTGAACGCTCCAGCTGCTGTCTCACCCCATGGTGATCTGCAGGCTAAATGCCAGCTTTAGTGATCTTCAGTGCTTGACTTCTTACACTCGCACTCCCTCACACACACACAGGCAGGGTAGTGACATTAGGTTAATTCTGTTGTAAGCTGCATAGAATGTGCTAATCTGACAGCACTTTCAATTTGCCACTGATCCCCTAATCAGGGATTACGCTGCAATTTGAGGTTAAAAGGTCTGCAGGAACACTCTGACAAGATGTAAGGATAAAGGATAAAGTCAAAAATGCATTATGATCAAGATAAAACAAGGCTGTTTTTCTTTTTCTCAGGGTTTTCATCTGACAGCGACAATAGGAGAGTTGGCAAATTTGCAACAGATACTAAGACACATTGTCACACTCACAAAGGCAGAAAGACAGACAGAAAGACACACACACACACACACATGCACATGCACATGCACACACACACACACACACACACACACACACACACACACGCACAAAGGCAGAAAGACAGTTTGCCTCTCTCTCTCTCTCTCTCTCTCTCTCTCTCTCTCTCTCTTTCTTTCTCTCTCTCTCTCTCTCTCTCTCTCACACACACACACACTCACGCACACACACCCTCCAGGAGTTTTCTGGAACCTGTCTCTTCATTCTAAACATAAACAGTTGTGACAATCAAGTACATGTTTAATACACACACACACACACACACACACACACACACACAATTGTAATTTCCTGCTTCCACTGTTGGTGTTCTTGTCACCAAACACGCTTCACTGACAACACTGATAACACTGCATGCTATGTAGCCTGTACAGTGGATAATCTGCAGTGTAAACCTTGCAATATTTAGTCTTATAAAACATCCGGATCATGAGTTTTGAGAGATTCAACAAGAAGCAGTGTAAACAATACACCTGAATGCATGGTAGGCCAAGGAAAGTCACACATCTATTGACTAGGTTTGTGGGTAGATATGACTTGGTACAGAATTATGTAGCTACTGTATGCTGAAGGTGGGGAGATGGGAGAGGGAAAACCGATGGAAACTGTCAGCCCTGCACATTCTCTAATTATGCTAATGTTGAAATAACAGTAACATTTAAAAAGGAGCAATGACTGATGACTGTGACAAGATATTATTATTTAGATCACCAAACTGTCTTGCACACACAGAGCACACACAGTCCCGTCCTGAATGCTCCCCTGATGTGAGTTTGTTTTTATTTATTTATGATTTATTTTTTTTTATTTTTTTTTTTTACATATGGCTAACAAAATATTTCTGGTAATTCCTACTTGATACTTGACACCCAAGCTGGAAATCCCTCAAGCACCCCGGGGGGTGTCCCGGCCCCAGGGGTGCTTGCGGCCGGGACACTTGCCTTTGTGACTTGACGCCCCCTGTAGACTTAAAAACCTCCAAATTGAAACACTAGTTACTGTAATTGAGGACACTAATTGTAGTCAGACTCTTATCCAACGCTGATTGGTCCGTTCCTCCCAAGTCCCGCCCCTCTGATGCTACAACCAGCCCCTCCCCTCTCGTCTCTCTGCGGCGCACAACCCAAGTCAACATTGAAATAGGCGATACGGCAAGCGGACAGGCGCAGCGGGGCTAGAAGTTCACCTTGCCTTTTGAAGCTGTTGATGCTTGATGCTGTGTGCTTAGAGGGCGAGTGAGGTCAGGCGAAACCGCGGGAGGAGGATGAAGTAGTTTGTTTTAAAACAGGTGTCAGTCAGCCGGGACAGAGCAGAGCAGAGTCACCTCTCGTCCTGTATGGTCGGATCCTGCGCTCTCCATGAACACGCTCGGCAGGCGCGCAGTTCCACCGCATTCACTTGCAGCCGCGATGGTTCAATGTCCTGTTTAATGGTCGAGGTATGTAGACTTACAACTGCATGTCCTCTTCATCCCTACGGACAGACAGAAGTAGGCTTGTACACAGTCACACACTGTTTTACAGAGTTGATTTGAAGTAGTCCGCTGATCAAGCCCTAAGGAAAAACCACATTCCTATAATATTCCAATAGGGACTTGCAGTGTGTCTTTGGTACTCAGTAGTGAGTTTATAATGACCTTATCGTAATTTATGGTATTTTTTATCTGCTATGTTATCATGTAATAGGCTATTACTATATTATTGCTATAATATCCCCATAGGGGTTTATATGTTTTTGGTTCTCAATAGTGAATCTATAGTGATCTTATGGTGCTTTATGGTATTTCAGTTCTGGCTCAATAGGCCTAAGGTACAGTGTTTTGGTGCAGACTCCCTTTCATTATCTATAAGCTGCAGTGATAGGCTACAGTAGGCCTTGTGTATTATTGCAATGTGTCACGTCAGTGTATTGACAGCTTTACAGCAAAGTCGACCTGCAGCCTGGACGCTGCAGAGCGCAGGGAGACCAGGGACCTCAGCTCCGTTTACTCTCCTTTTTAGACTCATAGGAATTCATAAGATACAGCATAGTGAGTAGTATCAAAGTGATGTAAGTTAGGCTATATGAAGATACGGCATTTTAAGGAATCAAAAAACATGAATGAATGCTAATATTCGAGTGTTGTTGGTTATATATTATATTTGGTGATATTGGGGGTTGTTTTCCTTATGCTTTTTACCCACCTTGTTATTTGCCGTTACATCACATAGCAGACAGCTAACCTGGAGGAAATTCTACTGCAGGGTTTTCTTCAGCCTTGTTCCATCTGAAAGACTTTGTCTGTGTGTTAAAGTAGCTGCTTTGGGCTTTAAATGTTCCCTTTGTTTTGACACTGAGGTAGTATAGTCTAGACTAAGTTTTGAAAAGATATGTTTGTGAACTATTTTTCCTACATGCTTGTAGGTATGAAGTGGGAATTCCACTGTAGCCTGTAATGTAGGGGTTTGTGGGTTTGTGGGTTTCTGTCGCCCTCTGTCAAAGTGTGTAGGCTATAACTAATATGCACACACACATACACAAGCACATACAGAGGCAGGAAAGTGTTAGTCTTGATCATGGAGAATATTTACGTGGTTTAAAAGTTCTCTCAGAATCATTATGGCGAGGACACACACACACACACACACACACACACACACACACACACACACACACACACACACACACACACACACACCATAAACTCCATAAAACTAATCGATACCTGCACCACTTTATCCAAAACCTTTTTTCCCCCCATCAGTTGTTTTGATTACATTAAAGACTATGCTTACACAACATTTTATGTATTAAAAAATGTATTACACACTCTCAGAAAACAAGGTACAGACTTGTACGCTGTAAATCAGAATGATACCAAACTTGGTTTAAACAGTTGTCAAATGCTTCCCAACATCTGAAACCATTTTTAGATCTACATTTTTTGCCCAGCTCTGGTGGACATGCAGGAGAGAATGAACAGACCTGTCTAAACAGTTTGACAACAGCAAGCCATGAGCAGACCTTGAGAGAGAGAGAGAGAGAGAGAGAGAGAGAGAGAGAGAGAGCTGTCCAGTCCAGGATGCTGACATGGAAGAAGAATGGGGTGAGGATAGAGCTAGAGATAGTGCAAGGGAGTAGTGACAGAGGACGTCCTGTAAACAGTGATAAACATGTCAAAAACATGTGGGCTGGATGACTGATCAATTTTTGCATCTGGTTTGTCTCCATCCACCCATTTCCTTCCTGCCAGTAAACCATAATGTACTAATTTAGAGGAAAATCCCCCCACTCTGGGTACTATTTTATGTATTATTTAATGTACTATTTATATGACTACTCTTCCCCTGCATGGCAGCACTGTACTGTATGTAAGAAGGGATAGATGATTTGTATTGTATCTCTCTGCTCTTTATCAAATGTGTGTGTGTGTGTGTGTGTGTGTGTGTGTGTGTGTTTGCCTTCATTTTTCTCGAAACTAGCACTTTGTTTCAACCTGATGCACCCAGTCCACTATCACTCCTCTCCGCCGTGCACAGAGAAGTTGAGCCATTTATAAATAACTGACCCCTAACGACTTCTGGGAAATGTAGTGTATTAACTTCTACTGACCTGAGTCTACCTGAACAGCACCACAGGACTTTGGGTAGTAATTAGGCTCAGGAACTGCTCTCAGATCAGGCTACACATTTAATCCTCGGGTCATTATGAAAGAGATGGGCAGGGCAATGTTGGTGTTGATCCAAGAACAGAACAGGGCCATTGATAGGGAGCATTTGTTAGTCAAATTTGATTATTTAAGAGGGATTTTGCTTATGTTAGCAGTTATCATTACACATCAATATCAAAATAATTTCCTATGATTATTGTGGTAATCATTTCGTCCACATTGCCCCAGTCTTCAGGTTTTCATACCAGTCAAACACTACAGCAGCTGACTTCATTGATTCCTCTTTGGTTGAAGGTGCTAATCAGTGAAATGAGCTGCTATAGTGTTTAGCTGGCACATGGTCGAGTCCCATTCCTCTATTGAAGGACTACACCGACAACTGGGAGTTTGACCCATTGGTCATCTTACACAGTATATGTGATGATGAGAGGAGTGGCACCAAAGTCACCTCTGTGTCTCCAGTACAAGGCTCTGCGCATGCTAGCACTTTAGCATACAGGATGTTTAGTATTTGTTGGCGACTAGCTTTATCCTAAAAGTGAGAAAATGAGAACTTCTAGCAGCTCAAACTGGATGGTTAGTTAAATTTACGGACATGTCTAAACCTGCCAGGCTACTTTCAATACTAAAAGATTTCTCTTCCCGCAAGACTTTGAGTGTAACTTGTTTTGTAAGTGAGTGTCAGAAAGTTTTTTGCGCTGTTGACTTCAGTAGGATCATGAAGATTGAAATGTTGTTTTCAGAATTTATGAATCTACAAACCATAGAATAAAACACAATAACATTTCTGGACTATTAAAAGGTTTATCTTCATACTTTGGATAATGCTAGTCGCCTACAGTTACTTAACATACTGTATGCTAAAGTGTTAGCATGTGCACTGGAGAGAACTATCTACCAGAGACACAGAGATGATTTTGGTGCCAATCCTTTCATCAGTTATTGGGTAAGGAGACCAATGGATGCCTTCACTTACACAGAGGACATCTGTGGATGTTGTAAATGAATATGTTGTATTCATTCCAAAATGCTATATATTCATTATGGGAAAAAAATGTTCCCCGGTTATAATTAGGTCAATACATGATGCACAAAGAATTACACTGACTAAAATGTTTCCCCCTTTTGTGAAGGCCCAAGATAGCTCATATCAAGAATAGTCAGTAGTTTTACTTTCATACCAGCAATCCTTTTTTTCAGAGCTGGTGTCACATATTTTGAATGGTCAATATCCATTTTGGGTTGCAACTATTCATATATTTTTCAGTGTTGATGGCTTTCAAAACAAACAAACAAAAAAAACAACAATATATTTGTGTAAAAAAGTTAGACAGCCAATATTTTGAGTGCTTGTGGGAAAATGGTGCAGGCTGGCACAGCAGTGTGAAAAGGGTCCAAGTGTGATCACAATGCCTTTTAACAGAGTTTCTTCCTTTTAGCGAGGTCTGTGGCCTTGTTCACTGATAGCGAAATATTTTGGGGTGTTGTAATATTTAATCTTGGCCTCTCCCTCTCTCTCTCTCTCGCTCTCTCTCTCTCTCTCTCTCTCTCTCTCTCACAGAGGTGTGGAGCGATCTCATTTGAAAGGTCGGAGCAGAATGCCATACGAGTTCGCATGCTGGGTAAGAACCCTCACTGACCTGAAAACAGTCATCTCTGGATGACGCAAACGTGGTTAATAAATGAAGTCAACTGCAAATTAGATTGTATACCGAATGTTTCCAAACATTTGGTAGCCATGGTCCAGGTTTTTACTGACATTTGGCCCAGTATAATATCTGTCTCCAACGTTGGGGAATATTTCTACTATCTGTTTAAGTTCTCATAAATTTTTATAACTCTGAAGAATTTAATGAGCCCAGCTTGTGGCTGTCAGCAAAGTGAAGCTTCTGAATGTTGCAGAATGCTAACAATGTGGACTTGTCTAGAGACTGTGAAATGTAGCTAGTGAACAAAACTACATCCCAAGGCTATTCTCATGCCGAAGCTGTTTAACAGTAAGTTTTCTGTCTAACTGATAAGACGACACGTAGAGGGGGCCAAGTGTGAAGCAATGTTAGATCTATGATAACAGCCAGTTATGCAATAACAAAGGGAAGGCTTGTGTAAATTGCAGCCAAAAGCCAGTGCATACATTTGCAAGAAAGTAAACACACACGCACATTCAGGCTCACACACACACACACATCCCAGCACCATCAAATTAATAATTTTTTTCAAGCACACAAGCATTTATTTATGCGTAGACACACACACACACACACACACACACACACACACACACACACACGTAAACAAGCAGTAATGCAAGTACAAACACAGACACTTCCCGCTGTTTTGTCCAGACCAAGCATTTCATTTACTGGCTGACCCGCTTCTCAAAAAAGACCAGAGAACATGGCCAGTGGCATCATTAAAGGGAATAAAAAATAAGACTTTCTCTCACACAGTCACACACACACACACACACACACACACACACACACACACACACACACACAGACAGAATACGCAGAATATGACTGGGATTCCACCCACTAACTGAGATTTGGGCTCAGTTAGAATATCTGCTTAGTGTGTGTGTGTGTGTGTGTGTGTGTGTGTGTAGGTGTGTGTGTGTGTGTTTGTGTGTGTGTGTGTGTGTGTGTGAGATCATCTGGAGCCAGCAGTCCACTGGCTGGCTCCCAAGTTTACTCATCAAGGCTCCCGCTGACCTCGACATCCCTCTGCTATCTCTCTCTCTCTCTCTCTCTCTCTCTCTCTCTCTCTCTGTCTCTCTCTATCTCTCTCTGTCTTTCTCACACTAGTGCGCACGTGTGCCATTATCGCAGCTTCTTTATTTCTGTCACATGCCTTTTCTCACAGACTCACACAGCACGCTGAACTCCATCTGTTTGCTATTGTTTCTTTGCAGCTTTCTTCACATGTCCCTTATCTGTGAAAAGTCACAAATGTTCTCTCTTCTGCTCTCACCGAAAACTCACAAAACTTCATATGCTATCACAAAGCGTGTGACCCATTTACCTGGATAGACACGAACGCACTCACTCTCATTGTTGAGAAATCAGGAGAAATCAGGGAAAGACTCACTGCCTCTCTCCCTTGGTAATCTTGAATAAATCATTTGGACTCTAGGCTTTACTTGCCAAGCACCAAATATGGGACATCAATACACAAACAGTTTACAACAATAACAGTAGATAGCATCTCATGGAGTACATAGTCATAGTACATTTTCATTGAATCACCCAGCTGTACACTATGTCTCACTGTCTGCCTCTCACATCTCTCTGGATTTCTCACACCCCGTCTCTAGTATCATATCACACTTTCTCCCATCATTTCTTGGAATCGCCATCTTCTTGGAACTTGCTTCTGATATGTGACAGTCAAGGCTGTATGTCCTGTGTGTGTGTGTGTGTGTGTGTGTGTGTGTGTGCATGAGTGTGTGTCTGCATGTGACTCAGAGTTTCTGGAAGGAACAAATCAATAAAAACCTTAATGGGTATAGCACCGCAGCCTCCATGCTTATGTGTCTTTCCTGTCCTCGGATGCCTGCATGTGAAGGGGAACACATAGGTCCTGTCAAGATAATTTGACCGTAAAACCCACTTTCTTTCTTTTTTTTCATCAACGTTAGATTTTTACCAGCCAGATGAAATCCTTGAGGGTGTTTGTGCCCGCTTCATGTGAGGCCCCAAGGAAGACACAGCGGTTTCAGTCCTGAATGAGTGTTCAGTTCAGCTCAATTCAAAGCTTGACTTTTGAATTGACTTTGAAGCTCGAAATGGAATTGATGGGAAGTAGTTAACTTGTGGAGAAAGTAGGCCGATCATTGTGATCATGGCCCAAGTCTAACATGGGGCTAAAGAAAGCCTTTACGCCTTGACCCAGATTTTCCATAAACGTGTCAAATTGTTATAATAGAGCACTATGTAGCCCAATTTTGTTTATAGAGGAAAGCAGGATGATATTTTTTATAAATATGAGTGCATGTCAGTGATTTTAGTCCTGCCTGAATCGGCCATTTCAGTAACTTTGACGGACTGCGCGTGCCTTTCCTGTTAGATATTCCACCCTCTTTTGCCTACAGTTGTTTCTTTGTAAAAAATAACTTCAACGTCCCTGAGTTTTGTTGCAATTATATTGGAATATTGGAAAAGGCTTTTTGTCTAGTTTTTGGATCGTAATGGAGGCACCCAAAGGAGCCTTTGCTTCAACCCAATCCAACCTTACATCAAATAAGCAATCATTTGAAGACACCAGTAAAGAAAATAAGACATAAGAAAATGATGTGAAACTTAATATAGCAGCAAGGGCCAGTTTTGAGTTTTCCTTTCTTTGAAACAACAATAAAACAGTAAATATGTAAAAGGTGTTGATTACTAGGGACACAGTTGCTGTTTGTACAGTGGCACGGCACACTGAGTTTGTGTGCATATTGACTTCTGTTACCATTAACCATTTAACTGGGAAGATTTTGTATGATATTTATGTGAAAATCTGCCATATATTTTAGTGTTTCAAACAAATTCCGTTCTTCTCTTTACATCAAACATCATAGTGGTGTTAGGCCCAAGGCTGGTTAGCCAACTGGACAGGGGAATTCAGACAAAAAAAAAAAAAAAAAACATACAATGAGGCAAAGCTCGTTGAAGCGTTTCTATGTCAGTGAAGCTTTAATGAAGAGTGACTCACAGCATGTGCTTCGCTTTACCTTCAAGCAAACTAACCACACACAATTTTGAAACTCTCTCTAGTATTAAGTACAAAGGTGCACCTGGCTACATTTTATGTTGGATACTAGTTTTACATGTTGGACCTCAGTCAGCTTTATATATGTTGTATAAATGTGTGTATGTTGAATGTGTGTTTTCAGGGAACACGTGTATCTACTTTTGCAGATTTGTCCTGTATGTATAACCTCAAACTCGGTCAGATCTGACTGTGTGTGTGTGTGTGTGTGTGTGTGTGTGTGTGTGTGAGTGTGTCTGTGTGTGTGTGTGGTGTAAACCGAAGCATGTGTGACCTCAAACTCACGCAGCTCTGTTCCCACTGACCATGAGACAGAGGACGTGTCCGTGAACCCAAAGCCCCACTTTCGTTCACACATCGGTTTCTCTTTCTTTCTTTCTCTCTCCCCCTCTCTCTCTTTCATTCCCACTTGCCAAAGGTGGTAGTGACAGAGCAGCAGATTGAGAGAGGGAGAGCGTGAGTGAGAGAGACAGACAGAGAGAGAGAGAGAGAGAGAGAGAGAGTGTGAATACAGAGCAGGGAGAGAGAGAGAGGAGGGGCTTAGACTCCACAACAACACTGGCGGGAGTGAGAGAGTAGAGGGAGAGAGAGAGAGAGAGACGGAGCGAATGCGGCAGTAGGAGGGAGCAGAGCATCAGTGGTCGACTCCGGGACAGAGGGATACGGACGGATTCTCTCCTCTGTTTTTCTGGCATTCCTTTGGTTCACATTTATCTGTGCTCTCTCGCTTTGTTTTTCTTTTCTTTCTGTTCCCCACTGTTTTCAATATCTCTCTCTCTCTCGTTCCCTTCCACATTCCCTCTATCTTTATTCCACTGTCCCTCATCCCCACTGCTTCCTTTTGTCTGTCTCTGTTGTCCGTCTTCATCTACCTACCGCTGTCTCACAGTCCACCTCCCTCTCTCTCTTTGTTACATCCATCCATCTCTCTCTCTACCTCCTCCCCCATTTCTACCCCCTTCTTTACTTTCATCTTTTTCCTCGTATACATTCTCTGTCATACGCACCACTTCCCCGTCATCCATCCATCCCCTTGTGGAGTGAGAGGATGCCAGTGCTGGAGGGGCTCTGGAGCCCAGATCTCGGGCTGCGGGACCCCGGTCTCGGGGTGGGGGTCCGTCCGGATGAGGCCCCCCCCTCGCCGGTCTGGGGCCCCCTGGGGACCCCCCCGGTGACCTG